>NC_041382.1:691755611-691774824 GCF_002162155.2 Triticum dicoccoides | reverse complement strand
GGGGGGGGGCGCCGCCCCCTTCCCTTGTCCTATTCGGACTAGGAAGGGGAGGGGCGTGCGGCCACCTCCTGCCTCCTTCTCTCTTCTCCATCAAGGACCATGTAGGCCCAATAACCCCCCCGGGGGAGGGGGGGTTCCGGTAACCCCCCGGTACTCCGGAAAAATGCCGATTTCACCCGGAACGATTCCGATGTCCAAATATAGGCTTCCAATATATCGATCTTTATGTCTCGACCATTTCAAGACTCCTCGTCATGTCCGTGATCACATCCGGGACTCCGAACTAACTTCGGTACATCAAAATGCATAAACTCATAATAACTGTCATCGTAACGTTAAGCGTGCGGACCCTACAGTTCGAGAACAATGTAGACATGACTGAGACATATCTCCGGTCAATAACCAATAGCGGGACCTGGATGCCCATATTGGCTCCTACATATTCTATGAAGATCTTTATCGGTCAGACCGCATAACAACATACGTTGTTCCCTTTGTCATCGGTATGTTACTTGCCCGAGATTCGATCGTCGGTATCCAATACCTAGTTCAATCTCGTTACCGACAAGTCTCTTTACTCGTTCTGTAATACATCATCTCGCAACTAACTCATTAGTTTCAATGCTTGCAAGGCTTATGTGATGTGCATTACCGAGAGGGCCCAGAGATACCTCTCCGACAATCGGAGTGACAAATCCTAATCTCGAAATACGCCAACCCAACATCTACCTTTGGAGACACCTGTAGAGCTCCTTTATAATCACCCACTTACGTTGTGACGTTTGGTAGCACACAAAGTGTTCCTCCGGCAAACGGGAGTTGCATAATCTCATAGTCATAGGAACATGTATAAGTCATGAAGAAAGCAATAGCAACATACTAAACGATCGGGTGCTAAGCTAATGGAATGGGTCATGTCAATCAGATCATTCACCTAATGATGTGATCCCATTAATCAAATAGCAACTCTTTGTTCATGGTTAGGAAACATAACCATCTTTGATTAACGAGCTAGTCAAGTAGAGGCATACTAGTGACACTAAGTTTGTCTATGTATTCACACATGTATTATGTTTCCGGTTAATACAATTCTAGCATGAATAATAAACATTCATCATGATATAAGGAAATAAATAATAACTTTATTATTGCCTCTAGGGCATATTTCCTTCACATGTACCATAGATGCAATTCATACATTCTCGTTGGGAGCTTCTTGACATCTTCTGGCTTGACCAAAGGTTGGCCCCGGACATATTTCTGTTTTATTTACTCCTCTGTAATCACAGGCATGTCCTCGATCTCGAGGAGTTGTCCAACAGTGATCTTGAGTTCTTCAGCCTGCATTATATGCCCCTGGGTTATTACCACATCGCCCACCTCGGGAACGTAAACTGTTTGGCCACAATAATATTGGGCGCGCGTACTGTCACGTGTTGTTGGCGGCACAACAAGCGGGGGGATTGATTGCGCCAGCTGGGCAACGGTTTTCCCGCATTTTTGACAGTTGCTTGTTGTTTGCTCGAGATCGAGCTCGCCTCCTTCTATAGACGTTGTCAATGTAACTTCCTGATGTGGCGCTCATAGTCTGTGTCAACATGCTTAGCAGCTGGTGGTTGAGCCATACGAATGAAGTGGTCAACTACTTCCACAGGCACTTTCTCCCTTGGCGGTGGTGGCGGTTTCGGTCCAAAATGGGCGTCGACTTCTGCCCGCACTATGGCATTGGTTTGCTCCTCGGTCCTGTCGTAAGCCCTCACAGGAAGAGGAGTAGTGAGGTTTGGACCATATTTATATCGCTTGCCTCCGCCTGTACTTCCTGTACTATGACCTCGACTGGTACCGCTACGCACCATAGATGCGGGGTGTCTCTTCTGTGATTGCTGAGGCGGCGGAGACGGCTGACAGGGCTGAGTTGGACGAGGAGGAGTGGCCTGAAGCTGTGCCGGACTTGGAGGAGGAGTGGCCTGAGTTTGTGCCTGACTTGGAGGAGGAGTGGACGTCTGACGCTGTGTCGGACTTGGAGGAGGAGTGGCCTGACACTTTGCCGGACTTGGAGGAGGAGGAGTGGCCTCACGCGTTGGTGGAATTGGAGCGGGAGTCTGCTGACTCGGTGGCGGACTTCGACGAGGAGTCGGGTGACGCGGTGTCGGTGGCCTTCGAAAGATGATGCAATCCTTTCTCCATAGGATGACATGATGTATGGCCTCTCCCAATGTGTGCTCGTCATCACCTCTAGGAATGTCAAGCTGTAGCTCCGAATATGGGTCCACCACCTCATCAACCAAGACACGAGCATAGCCCGCTGGAATCGGGTTGCAATGGAAGGTTGCCTCAGGGGAATTTGAAAAAGCAACGGCGTCCGCCACCTTCATGGATATGTTCTTCATTTTGAAGTGTAGCTCGCAGTTAGTGTTCTCCGTGATGTCATCCACGGGGTATCTATCTAGCACTGCGTCGCCCGGGGCGGAACCCACGCTGCTTCTCGGCATGGATGGGGCGGTGCTATCCAATGCTGGATCATCCGCTAGCTGCTGCAGCTGCTGAGACCCCCTTTGCTGGCTAAGTGAGTCGATCTGCTCCTGCTGCCACTGGAATTTAACTGCCAATTCCGCTTGACTTGCTTCTAGGCCTTGAAGGCGTTCATAGTCCCGCTTCGTCTGCTCCTCCTCCATCTTCCTCTTCTTCTCCTCCGCAATCTTCTTTCTCGCACGGGTTCTGTAGTCGGCGTTCCAGTCCGAAAACCCCTCATACCACGGAATAGCGCCCTTGCCTTGTGTTCTTCCCGGGTGTTCAGGATTTCCCAGGGCACGCGTAAGCTCGTCGTTCTCTTTGTTGGGCTGGAACACCCCCGATCGAGCCTCTTCTATTGCAACAAGTATCGCATCGTTGGCTCCATTCAGACATCCCTTCGTCGAAACATTGCCTGTCTTCGGGTCCAACTCCCCCCCATGCGCATAGAACCAAGTCCTGCACCTGGGGGGCCAGCTCTCAGTAACCGGAGTGACACTTGCATCCTCCATCTCTTTCTCAGACTTATCCCACTTAGGCATTGCCACCGCGTAGCCACCTGGCCCCAGCTTATGGAACTTATCCTTTTTTTCGGCATTCTTCTTGTTTATTCTCGACCGTTCCTTAGCTAATTCTGAATGCTTGAATTTCACGAAATCGTCCCAATGAGCACTTTGATTCTCTAGTATCCCCTCGAATACTGGAGTCTTCCTTCCTCCCTTGACGTACTTCTCCCACGTCGTTCTCTTGTGGTTCTTGAATGCAACCGCCATCTTCCTAAAAGCAGCATCCTTGACTTTCTGCACATCTGCTTTTGTGAAATGATCTGGTAGGGTGAAATGTTCCATGAGAGTATCCCAAAGCAGTTTTTTTATTCTCATCGACAAAAGTAACATTTGGACGTGGCTTTGCTGGCTTTCTCCATTCTTGAAGGGAGATCGGGAGTTGGTCCTTCACAAGAACTCCGCACTGATGAACAAACTTGTCCGCAATCTTCTTAGGCGCTAATGGTTCGCCATTAGGTTTGAATGCCTCGATATTGTACTTTACGCCATCCTTAAACTTTTTGTTCGGGCCTCGTTTCGTCCTTTTGCTTGAAGATTTGCTCGATCCGGATGGCTGAAAGAAGAAAGATCGATTCGTTAATATATCTTCAACTCATTTAAAACATGCGATGATCACCAGATTCCTGCTTATATAAATATATATACCTCGCCGGTGTTTGTTGTTTCAGGATCAACATGTTCTTTGTCGTAGTTCATGACTTCATCTTCTCGGTCGTCGCGACCGAATATCATATCACCCTCTCCGGTGTTGTTTAGAAATTCGGAGCCGTCAAAATCTTGTTCATTCTGATCATCATCTGGCCCGCGTATGATATCGAACATGGTCTGTTCTCTCTCTCTGTCGGTATTGTCCGCCATAGCTTTTATTTAACTATGCCAAAAGAAATATAAAACAATTTAGTATAATCTCGAATAATATATATAATCTCGAATACATCGTCTCGAATAATAGATATAATCTCGAATACATCGTCTCGAATAATAGATATAATCTCGAATACATCGTCTCGAATAATATATTTAATCTCGAATACATCGTCTTGAATAATATATAATATTGAATAGTACATCACTGGCTAGGCGGTGGACACCCAAAGAGAAGGAACCCTCACAGGATCATAGCTGAAGTGAGATCCCTGAAGAAACTGCCAGGTATTGGAGAACCTGCCGCCCTCCAACGCAACCATGTAGCGATGGACGTGCTCGTCCTCCTCCCTGACACGACGACGTACCACCTCCGGCGGGGCCGGCTCCCTCCGCACCGAAACTGGCCCACGCGAACGCCACCAAACGAGATCAGGGTCGACGACGGGACCCGGGGCCGGGTTCCTCATCAAGCAGCGCGCCCCTCCAGGCAGCACCTCCCAGTGCCAACCCGGCGGAGCCCAGTCCCGGACATGGGTCAGCTGGACGTCGTCGCGGACGTGTCGACAGCGAGGATGCGGGCCGAGCATCATCGACAACAAATACTATATGCCGCAAAAGTAAAGTAACATTTTTTAAATGATGGATTGTGATGATTTCATATATGCAAATTCTAAATTTTATAACTAAAAATATAAGAAACTAAAAAAACATCGATCATCGTCTAACAATTTGAAATTAATCTAATTCATCTAGCTAGGTAAAACTAACATTTCCAAAATTTCTAACATTTCTATATAACTAACATTTCTATAACATTTGACATTATATATATTGTAACTAACATTTCTATATACTATTTGACATTAATATAATCTAATTAATTAATTCATCTAAAACTTTGTATGAAAAACAGAAAAACAGAAAAAACTAAAAGCTAAAAACAGAAAAATTGTGTGTGTGTGCGCGTGTAGTGTGTGTGTGTAGTGTGTGTGTGTGTGTGCATGTAGTGTGTGTGTGTGCGCGCGCGTGTGTGTGCGCTACGGTCGGCGCCGGCGCGCGGTGTGGCTTTGATCGATTGGAGGGAGGAGAGGGGCCGGGGGAGGGGCTCACAGCGCGTGCGGGCAAGGTCGAGGCGACGGCGACGGCGACGGCGAGGCGAGGTCGATCCAAAGGCGACGGTGACGGCGAAGCGACGGGATCGGCGACGGGCCGTTGCGGCGACCGGGACGGTGACGGGCCGGTGCGGCGACAGGCCGGCGACGGGGGCGCCGCAGAGTCGATGGGGATGATGCGATGAGGACGGGGGCGTCGCGGAGTCGACGGGGACGACGCGACAGGGGCGGCGACGACGCGGGACGGGGCGGCGGCAGAGAGAAGTGGGAGATGAGAAACTGAAAATTTTCGAAGTGTTTCTTATATAGGGGACACCTTTAGTACCGGTTGGAGCCACCAACCGGTACTAAAGGCCTGTTTTGGCCAGGCCAAGCGGCGGGAAGCGACCCCCTTTAGTACCGGTTGGTGGCTCCAACCGGTACTAAAGGCCCCCCCTTTAGTACCGGTTGGTGCCACAAACCGGTACTAAAGGGGGGTGCGCTGCCAGGCGAGGGGCGCAAAGTTTAGTCCCACCTCGCCTAGCGAAGGGCAGCCGCACTGGTTTATAAACCCAGCCGTGGCTGCTCCTTCGAGCTCCTCTCAAATGCAGGCCTTCTGGGCCTACCTGTGCTGTGCTGCCCCGTGGGCCTATTGAGCCTTTGCCGGCCTGCATCCTGGCCCAATAACGGGTTGGGTTTCTAGTCGTATGCAGGCCGCTCTAGCCTAGTAGGCGGGCTTTTTTTTGCTTTATTTATTTTTGAGTTGTTTTTTTTGTATTTAGAGTTTCTTTGTGAATATTTTTGCTTTAGGTACAAAAAATTACAAACTTTCTGTTAGTGCCCGTAGTTTTCAAATTTGAATAGTTTAAATTTTGAATTATTTGAAATTAGTGTGAATCACTAGTTTGTGAATAACTTAACTTTAAAAAACAGTAAAGGCATGAAAGAATTTGTTTGCACATAAAATTTCTTCGCGTTTCAAATGCCAAAACACAAAATTAACTACCCTAACTATTACAGAGATTCCTTTCTGGGTGTGAAACACAGAAGAAAGTGATGATAGCTAGTGAAGCCGATCACATCCCAGATCTTTGGGTGTGAAACTTTTTCTTCGCGTGTGTCCCTTTGCACCGTAACCATGGAAAATCTTCATCATTTAACGGGATGCTCGGGTCAATATTCACTGTGAATGGAGCAATTTCATCAAACTTTTCATAATCTTCTGACTTGTCTGTCTTGTCATCCACTCCCATGATGTTTCTCTTCCCAGAAAGAACTATGTGCCGCTTTGGCTCATCGTACGATGCATTCGCTTCCTTATATTTTCTTGTTCTTGGCTTGGTAGACATGTCCTTCACATAGAAAACCTGTGCCACATCATTGCCTAGGACGAATGGTTCGTCTGCATACGCAAGATTGTTGAGATCCACTGTTGTCATTCCGTACTGCGGGTCTTCCGTTACCCCGCCTCGTGTCATATTGACCCATTTGCACCGAAACAAAGGGACCTTCAAACCACGTCGATAGTCAAGTTCCCATATATCCTGTATATAACCATAATATGTTTCCTTTCTCGTCTTGGTTTCTGCATCAAAGCGGACACCACTGTTTTGGTTGGTTCTCTTCTTATCTTGGGCGATTGTGTAAAATGTATTACCATTTATCTCGTACCCTTTGAAAGTCATTATATTCGAATATGGTAACTGGGATAGCAAGTACATGTCATCTTCAATAGAGGTGTCATGCATGGTACGTGCTTGCAACCAGCTGGCGAAACTCTTGGTTTGTTCACGTGTAATCCAGTCATCAGACCGCTCTGGGTGTTTGGAGCGTAGCAAATTCTTGTGTTCATCCATATACGGAGCCACCAAGGCGGAATTCTGTAGAACTGTGTAGTGTGCTTCAGTGAGTGAATGTCCGTCCATACATATTATTTGTTCCCCTCCTAGCGTGCCTTTTCCATCCAGTCTGCCCTTATGCCGCGATTCAGGAACACCAATCGGCTTAAGGTCAGGAATAAAGTCAATACAAAACTCAAGGACCTCCTCATTTTGAGGGCCCTTGGAGATGCTTCCTTCTGGCCTAGCACGGTTATGAACATATTTCTTTAAGACTCCCATGAACCTCTCAAAGGGGAACATATTGTGTAGAAATATAGGACCCAAAACGTTAATCTCTTCGCATAGGTGAACTAGGATGTGGGTCATGATGTTGTAGAAGGATGGTGGGAACACCAACTCGAAACTGACAAGACATTGCACCAAATCATTCTGTAACCTTGGTATGATTTCTGGATCGATTACCTTCTGAGAGATTGCATTGAGAAATGCACATAGCTTCACAATGGCTAATCGAACGTTTTCCGGTAGAAGCCCCCTCAATGCAACCGGAAGCAGTTGCGTCATAATCACGTGGCGGTCATGAGACTTTAGGTTCTGGAACTTTTTCTTTGCCATGTTTATTATTCCCTTTCTATTCGACGAGAAGCCAGACGGTACCTTAATACTGAGCAGGCATTCAAAGAAGATTTCCTTCTCTTCTTTGGTATGAGCGTAGCTTGCATGACCCTGATGTATGCCGTCTTTTCCGTGCATACGTTGCTGGTCCTCCCGTGCCTCAGGTGTATCTTTTGTCTTCCCATACACGCCCAAGAAGCCAAGCAAGGTCACACAAAGATTCTTCGTCACGTGCATCACGTCGATTGCGGAGCGGACCTCGAGGTCTTTCTAATAGGGAAGGTCCCAAAATATAGATTTCTTCTTCCACATGGGTGCGCGTCCGTCAGCGTCATGCGGAACAGGTTGTCCACCAGGACCCTTTCCAAAGACCACCTTCAAATCCTTGACCATATCATGTACATCAGCACCAGTACGGTGGCGAGGCTTCGTCCGGTGATCCGCCTCACCTTTGAAATGCTTGCCTTTCTTTCTTACGGGATGCCTGCTCGGAAGAAATCGACGATGTCCCAGGTACACATTCTTATTAACCAAATATATACTATCGGTATCGTCCAAACAATGCGTGCATGCGCGATATCCCTTGTTTGTCTGTCCTGAAAGGTTACTGAGAGCAGGCCAATCATTGATGGTCACGAACAGCAATGCCTTTAGGTCAAATTCTTCCCCCATGTGCTCATCCCACGCACGTACACCTGTTCCATTCCACAGTTGTAAGAGTTCTTCAACTAATGGCCTTAGGTACACATCAATGTCGTTGCCGGGTTGCTTAGGGCCTTGGATGAGCACTGGCATCATAATGAACTTCCGCTTCATGCACAACCAAGGAGGAAGGTTATACAAACATAGAGTCACAGGCCAGGTGCTATGGTTGCTGCTCTGCTCCCCAAAAGGATTAATGCCATCTGCGCTTAGACCAAACCATAGGCTCCTTGCGTCATCTGCAAACTCCTTCCCGTACTTTCTTTCGATTGTTCTCCACTGCGACCCGTCAGCGGGTACTCTCAACTTTCCATCTTTCTTACGGTCTTCTCTGTGCCATCGCATCGCCTTGGCATGCTCTTTGTTTTGGAACAAATGTTTCAACCGTGGTATTATAGGAGCATACCACATCACCTTGGCAGGAATCCTCTTCCTGGGGTGCCGGCCCTCGACATCACCATGGTCATCGCGGCTGATCTTATAGCGCAATGCACCACATACCGGGCAAGCGTTCAAATCCTCATACTCACCGTGGTAGAGGATGCAATCATTAGGGCATGCATGTATCTTCTGCACCTCTAACCCTAGAGGGCAGACAGCCTTCTTTGCTTCGTACGTACTCTCGGGCAATTCGCTGTCCTCTGGAAGCATATCCTTTATCATTACCAGCAACTTTCCAAATCCCTTGTCAGATGCACCATTCTCTGCCTTCCATTGCAGCAATTCCATTGTGGTGCCTAGCGTTTTCTTGTCACCTACGCAATTCGGGTACAACAATTTTTTGTGATCCTCTAACATGCGCTGCAACTTCTTCTTCTCCAAATCACTTGCGCAGTTTCGCTTTGCATCGGCAATGGCCCGACCTAGATCATCAACGAGCTCATCTGATGCCTCTTCTTCAGCTTCTTCCCGCATTGCCGGCTCAGCTTCTTCCTGCATTACCGGCTCAGCTTCTTCCCCCATTGTTGTATCATCGTATTCAGGGAACCCATGGCTAGGATAGCTGTCGTCGTCCTCTTCTTCTTCATTGTCTTCCATCATAACCCCTCTTTCTCTGTGCTTGGTCCAAACATTATAATGGGGCATGAAACCAGACTTAAACAGGTGGACGTGAATGGTTCTTGACGTAGAGTAATTGTGACCATTCTTACAGCGAGCACATGGACAAGGCATAAAACCATCCGCCCGCTTGTTTGCCTCAGCCGCAAGCAGAAAAGTATGCACGCCCTCAACAAACTGGGGAGAGCATCGGTCATCGTACATCCATTGCCAGCTCATCTTCATTACACAACACCGAATAGACCAAATTAATACAAGTTCATACATAAAGTTCATACAACACTTAAATGCAACAAACAAATAACTCTCTATCTAAAGCATTTAAATGCAACAACAAATACGATCAAGATCGCAACTAAGGTAACAATGGATCCAACAGCATAATGATACCAAGCCTCACTATCGATGGCATATTTTCTAATCTTTCTAATCTTCAAGCGCATTTTCTCCATCTTGATCTTGTGATCATCGACGACATCGGCAACATACAACTCCAATTCCATCTTCTCCCCCTCAATTCTTTTCAATTTTTCTTTCAAGTACTCGTTTTCTCTTTCAACTAAATTTAACCTCTCGGCAATAGGGTCGGTTGGAATTTCCGGTTCACATACCTCCTAGAAAAAATTTCTATGTCAACTTGATGGGCATAATTTGTCACAAACACGAAATGCAACTAGTTTTAAAAGAGAATATACATACCACATCCGAATCATAACAAGGACGAGGGCCGACGGGGACGGATATCAAAACCATGGCACTATATGTATAACAAACAACGTACGGGTAAGATAATTATACGAGTAACTATATATCCAAATCACACAAACATCAATTTTTATATAAAATTTCATGAACAAGAGGCTCACCACAAGGTGGTGCCGGCGACGGGACGGTGCGGGCGATCGACGGTGGCTACGATGGAGATTTAGAAGGCACTAAGTAAACCACACCTACATATGCAAACTAAGTGTTATTTTTGACCTCAAATTGCATATAAATCAAATACTAGCACACATATATATATATCCTCCCAAATTACTAAACTCACAAATTAATCACTATATAAAGCATTACAAGAGCTAATCTAGCAATGAGAGATGAAAGGACAAAGTTGCTAACCTTTGTGATCATTTGAATGGATGGGGGCCTTCAAATCTTGACAAATTTTGGGCAAAATGTGTGATGAGCTCGAGAGGAAGAGGGGAAGAACAGAGAGGAGAGGGGAAAGGGGAAGAACAGAGCGAGCTCGGGTGGATGAAGGGTTTATGTAGGACGACCTTTAGTACCGGTTCGTGCCAAGAACCGGTACTAAAGGGGCTGGAGGGGCCCCAGTCTGACAACATCCTGCCACCAATCTCATTAGTACCAGTTCATGGCACGAACTGGTGCTAAAGGTTCGCCACGAACCGGTACTAATGAAAGCGGCCCGGCTAGCCGTTGGAACCGGCTCTAATGTATACATTAGTGCCGGCTCAAATACAAACCGGCACTAATGTGCTTCACGTTTGACCCTTTTTCTACTAGTGGTATTGCTTGGAAGATTGTAAACGCTTCCCGCCCTAGTAGAGCGTGGTATCCGCTATTGAACGGGGCCACCTGGAACGTGACCTCTTCGGACCTGTAATTATCTGGCGTGCCGAACACCACATCTAGTGTGATTTTTCCTGTACAGCGGGCTTCCCGACTGGGGATTATTCCTCTAAAGGTTGTGCTGCTTCGCTCGATGCGGTTCCAGTCTATTTCCATTTTTTGAAGGGTTTCCTCATAAATGAGGTTCAATCCGCTGCCTCCATCCATGAGTACCTTGGTGAGGCGAAAGCCGTCCAGTATTGGACTGAGGACCTATGCGGCTGGTGCTCGGGCTGTTCGGAATTTAGGTTCATCACTGGCATTGAAAGTAATAGCCGTGTCACTCCATAGGCTTATTGTTGCTACTTGATAGACTTCGGCAAGGCTGCGGAGTGTTCTTTTTCGCATATTATTTGATGCGAAAGTCTCGAAGACTTTGAGAGCTGTACTGGTGTCCCCGGGGTGGCTTTCTGCGGCCTCCGAAATTAGGAGGTCTTCACCAATTTTTGCCACCTGCCCGAGTATCCAACATGCTATAAGGCTTTGAGTTGGTATGGCATCCTCTGTACTATGAATTTTACAGGGTCCATTAAGCCATCCTTCCAGTACGGTTCCATGCCCTGTAGAGGGTTTTGGTTTTTTGGTTTTTAACCCGGGTGTCTGACGATGATGCACTCTTTTATTTCGGACGGGGTTCCTATTCAGGGCCGGATTGTCCCAAAATTTTATTTCGGTTTTCCAGGCGCTTTCCATTGCACAGTACTTTTGTACTATGGACGCCAAGTCAGTGAAGCGTGTAATATCACGACGACTTATGGCGTTGAGGATTCCCTTGTCCATGCAATTATTGCAGAATATTGAGATTGTGTCTTCCTCGCGGCAGTCCTTTATCCTATTCATAACCAGGAGGAATCTGGCCCAGTAATGATGTACTGTTTCTTCGGGCTTTTTCCTGATTTGGGATAGATCGCTTATGTTCGGGTGGGTGGGTGGAATTAAATCCGGAACCTCACCCAATCTAAGACTCAGAGGCCAATGAGTTTCCGAACTCTGAAGTTTGGATTCTTGGATGTTGTCCAATGAATCTAGCCCGTTGCCTGATTATAAGTTCAGGTCTTGAGTTACATCCTCCCCTCAGCGGGTATCCAGCTTGGAGGGATCTGGAATCCGGACGTAGCTAGTCCTTAAGATAGATGAAGGGTCGCCGCACTGCGCCTCTACCACGGCAACGTGATGGGTGACATGGGGAGAGTTAATTTCTCTTAGATCGGGTTTAAGCCCAACCTGGTCGTAATCTGTAGCGACCCCCAGGGCGGCGATGCGATCCAAGAGCTCGTTTACGGAAGAGAGATCCATTGGATCTAGCTGCTCGACGAGTTCCAAGCTGACGTGAAGATTGCTTTTGGTGACCCGAGAGGTCACCGTCGGCGCAACAGTCGAACAGGCGGTCCTAAGAAAACCACCTAGCCGGAGAGTTTGGCCGACAGCCAAGGCTCCCTTAATAACGGCACCGTCTTTAAAGACGGGGAGAGGCATCCGTCCTGATTGCGACGGCACAGAGGAACTCTCAATGAAAGCACCAATGTCGGTGTCAAAACTGGCGGATCTCGGGTAGGGGGTCCCGAACTGTGCGTCTAGGTGGATGGTAACAGGAGACAAGGGACACAATGTTTTACCCAGGTTCGGGCCCTCTTGATGGAGGTAAAACACTATGTCCTTCTTGATTAATATTGATGATATGGGTAGTACAAGAGTAGATCTACCACGAGATCAAGGAGGCTAAACCCTAGAAGCTAGCCTATGGTATGATTGTTGTATGTTGAGGTTCTGTCCTACGGACTAAAACCCTCCGGTTTATATAGACACCGGAGAGGGTTAGGGTTACACAAAGTCGGTTACAATGGTAGGAGATCTGAATATCCGCATCGCCAAGCTTGCCTTCCACGCCAAGGAAAGTCCCTTCCGGACACGGGACGAAGTCTTCAATCTTGTATCTTCATAGTCCAGGAGTCCGGCTGAAGGTATAGTCCGGCTACCCGGACACCCCCTAATCCAGGACCCCCTCACCTCCGGTAGGCATGCCACCTGGTCCGGGGACATGGGTGTTTTCGGTTGTAGCCGAAGGGTGTAGCTCCCCAAGTTTGTGCACGGTATAAATTTTGTGATCCCATGCTACGTCGAGGTTGTAGCCTCCCCACTTAGAGTTTTGCTTAACAGGTGTCAAGGGTGATTCCAGACACCGGTGAGTTTGGCTGGTGTGTGCGGTTAGGTGTGTTTTCAATTAAAAGACCGTAGACGGAATTAGTCCCGATGGACTAAAGGAATCCGTTACTCGTGGGTAAAGAGTACACCCTCTGCAGAGATATTGAACCTATTCGAATAGCCATGTCCATGGTTAGGGACTACAGTCTGGGATGGGTCAAATGTCGGTCTTAGTGTCGGTCTTCGGAGGAAAACTACTAAACCAGAACATGGATCATGACTTGTGACGTATGATGATTGTGATTATTATTATTATGTATGTATTTAAATTATTGAGTATCCCTTGGACGGTTCTACCTCCCGGATATTCACTGCGATTATTTATATATATAAGCCCTTTATGTGGTGTCGCACAGACGCCCGACTGTGGCATGCTTGTTATTCCATTTACTTATAAGCCCTTTATGTGGCGTCGCTCAGACGCCCGACTGTGGCATGCTTGTTATTTCAAATACTTATAAGCCCTTTATGTGGTGTCGCACACACTAGTAGAAAAAGGGTCAAATGTGAAGCACATTAGTGCCGGTTTGTATTTGAGCCGGCACTAATGTATACATTAGTGCCGGTTCCAACGGCTAGCCGGGCCGCTTTCATTAGTACCGGTTCATGGCGAACCTTTAGCACCGGTTCGTGCCACGAACCGGTACTAATGAGAGTGGTGGCAGGATGTTGTCAGACTGGGGCCCCTCCAGCCCCTTTAGTACCGGTTCTTGGCACGAACCGGTACTAAAGGTCGTCCTACATAAACCCTTCGTCCACCCGAGCTCGCTTTGTTCTTCCCCTTTCCCCTCTCCTCTCTGTTCTTGCCCTCTTCCTCTCGAGCTCATCACACATTTTGCCCAAAATTTGTCAAGATTTGAAGGCCCCCATCCATTCAAATGATCACAAAGGTTAGCAACTTTGTCCTTTCATCTCTCATTGCTAGATTAGCTCTTGCAATGCTTTATATAGTTATTAATTTGTGAGTTTAGTAATTTGGGAGGATATATATATGTGCTAGTATTTGATTTATATGCAATTTGAGGTAAAAAATAACACTTAGTTTGCATATGTAGGTGTGGTTTACTTAGTGCCTTCTAAATCTCCATCGTAGCCACCGTCGATCGCCCGCACCGTCCCGTCACCGGCACCACCTTGTGGTGAGCCTCTTGTTCATGAAATTTTATATAAAAATTGATGTTTGTGTGATTTGGATATATAGTTACTCGTATAATTATCTTACCCGTACATTGTTTGTTATACATATAGTGCCATGGTTTTGATATCCGTCCCCGTCGGCCCTCGTCCTTGTTATGATTCGGATGTGGTATGTATATTCTCTTTTAAAACTAGTTGCATTTCGTGTTTATGACAAATTATGCCCATCAAGTTGACATAGAAATTTTTTCTAGGAGGTATGTGAACCGGAAATTCCAACCGACCCTATTGCCGAGAGGTTAAATTTAGTTGAAAGAGAAAACGAGTACTTGAAAGAAAAATTGAAAAGAATTGAGGGGGAGAAGATGGAATTGGAGTTGCATGTTGCCGATGTCGTCGATGATCACAAGATCAAGATGGAGAAAATGCGCTTGAAGATTAGAAAGATTAGAAAATATGCCATCGATAGTGAGGCTTGGTATCATTATGCTGTTGGATCCATTGTTACCTTAGTTGCAATCTTGATCGTATTTGTTGTTGCATTTAAATGCTTTAGCTAGAGAGTTATTTGTTTGTTGCATTTAAGTGTTGTATGAACTTTATGTATGAACTTGTATTAATTTGGTCTATTCGGTGTTGTGTAATGAAGATGAGCCGGCAATGGATGTACGATGACCGATGCTCTCCCCAGTTCATTGAGGGCGTGCATACTTTTCTGCTTGCGGCTGAGGCAAACAAGCGGGCGGATGGTTTTATGCCTTGTCCATGTGCTTGCTGTAAGAATGGTCACAATTACTCTACGTCAAGAACCATTCACATCCACCTGTTTAAGTCCGGTTTCATGCCCCATTATAATGTTTGGACCAAGCACGGAGAAAGAGGGGTTATGATGGAAGACAATGAAGAAGAAGAGGATGACGACAGCTATCCTGGCCATGGGTTCCGTGAATATGATGATACAACAATGGGGGAAGAAGCTGAGCCGGTAATGCGGGAAGAAGCTGAGCCGGCAATGCGGGAAGAAGCTGAAGAAGAGGCATCAGATGAGCCCGTTGATGATCTAGGTCGGGCCATTGCCGATGCAAAGAGAAACTGCGCAAGTGATTTGGAGAAGAAGAAGTACACATGTTAGAGGATCACAAAAAATTGTTGTACCCGAATTGCGTAGGTGACAAGAAAAAGCTGGGCACCACACTGGAATTGCTGCAATGGAAGGCAGAGAATGGTCTATCTGACAAGGGATTTGGAAAGTTGCTGGTAATGATAAAGGATATGATTCCAAAGGACAACGAATTGCCCAAGAGTACGTACGAAGCAAAGAAGGTTGTCTGCCCTCTAGGGTTAGAGGTGCAGAAGATACATGCATGCCCTAATGATTGCATCCTCTACCGCGGTGAGTACGAGGATTTGAACGCTTGCCCGGTATGTGGTGCATTGCGCTATAAGATCAGCCGCGATGACCCTGGTGATGTCAAGGGCCGGTGCCCCAGGAAGAAGATTCCTGCCAAGGTGATGTGGTATGCTCCTATAATACCACGGTTGAAACGTTTGTTCCAAAACAAAGAGCATGCCAAGGCGATGCGATGGCACAGAGAAGACCATAAGAAAGATGGAAAGTTGAGAGTACCCGCTGACGGGTTGCAGTGGAGAAAAATCGAAAGAAAGTACAGGAAGGAGTTTGCAGATGACGCAAGGAGCGTATGGTTTGGTCTAAGCGCAGATGGCATTAATCCTTTTGGGGAGCAGAGCAGCAACCATAGCACCTGGCCTATGACTCTATGTTTGTATAACCTTCCTCCTTGGTTGTGCATGAAGCGGAAGTTCATTATGATGCCAGTGCTCATCCAAGGCCCTAAGCAACCCGACAACGACATTGATGTGTACCTAAGGCCATTAGTTGAAGAAGTCTTACAACTGTGGAATGGAACAGGTGTACATGCGTGGGATGAGCACATGGGGGAAGAATTTGACCTAAAGGCATTGTTGTTCGTGACCATCAATGATTGGCCTGCTCTCAGTAACCTTTCAGGACAGACAAACAAGCGATACCGCGCATGCACGCACTGTTTGGACGATACCGACAGTATATATTTGGCTAATAAGAATGTGTACCTGGGACATCGTCGATTTCTTCCGAGTAGGCATCCCGTAAGAAAGAAAGGCAAGCATTTCAAAGGTGAGGCGGATCACCGGATGAAGCCTCGCCACCGTACTGGTGCTGATGTACATGATATGGTCAAGGATTTGAAGGTGGTCTTTGGAAAGGGTCCTGGTTGACAACCTGTTCTGAATGACGCTGACGGACGCGCACCCATGTGGAAGAAGAAATCTATATTTTGGGACCTGCCCTATTGGAAAGACCTCGAGGTCCGCTCCGCAATCGACGTGATGCACGTGACAAAGAATCTTTGTGTGACCCTGCTTGGCTTCTTGGGCGTGTATGGGAAGACAAAATATACACCTGAGGCACGGGAGGACCAGCAACGTATGCACGGAAAAGACGGATACATCAGGGTCATGCAAGCTACGCTCTTACCAAAGAAGAGAAGGAAATCTTCTTTGAATGCCTGCTCAGTATTAAGGTACCGTCTGGCTTCTCGTCGAATATAAAGGGAATAATAAACATGGCAGAGAAAAAGTTCCAGAACCTAAAGTCTCATGACTGCCACATGATTATGACGCAACTGCTTCTGGTTGCATTGAGGGGGCTTCTACCGGAAAACGTTCGATTAGCCATTGTGAATCTATGTGCATTTCTCAATGCAATCTCTCAGAAGGTAATCGACCCAGAAATCATACCAAGGTTACAGAATGATTTGGTGCAATGTCTTGTCAGTTTCGAGTTGGTGTTCCCACCATCCTTCTTCAACATCATGACGCACGTCCTAGTTCACCTATGCGAAGAGATTAACGTTTTGGGTCCTATATTTCTACCCAATATGTTCCCCTTTGAGAGGTTCATGGGAGTCTTAAAGAAATATGTTCATAACCGTGCTAGGCCAGAAGGAAGCATCTCCAAGGGCCGTCAAAATGAGGAGGTCATTGAGTTTTGTATTGACTTTATTCCTGACCTTAAGCCGATTGGTGTTCCTGAATCACGGCATAAGGGCAGACTGGATGGAAAAGGCACGCTAGGAGGGGAACAAATAATATGTATGGACGGACATTCTCTCACTGAAGCACACTACACAGTTCTACAGAATTCCGCCTTGGTGGCTCCGTATATGGATGAACACAAGAATTTGCTACGCTCCAAACACCCGGAGCGGTCTGATGACTGGATTACACATGAACAAAGCAGGAGTTTCGCCAGCTGGTTGCAAGCACGTACCATGCATGACACCTCTATTGAAGATGACCTGTACTTGCTGTCCCAGTTACCATCTTCGAATATAATGACTTTCAAAGGGTACGAGATAAATGGTAATACATTTTACACGATCGCCCAAGATAAGAAGAGCACCAACCAAAACAGTGATGTCCGCTTTGATGCAGAAACCAAGACGGGAAAGGAAACATATTATGGTTATATACAGGACATATGGGAACTTGACTATCGACGTGGTTTGAAGGTCCCTTTGTTTCGGTGCAAATGGGTCAATATGACACGAGGCGGGGTAACGGAAGACCCGCAGTACGGAATGACAACAGTGGATCTCAACAATCTTGCGTATGCAGACGAACCATTCGTCCTAGGCAATGATGTGGCACAGGTTTTCTATGTGAAGGACATGTCTACCAAGCCAAGAACAAGAAAATATAAGGAAGCGAATGCATCATACGATGAGCCAAAGCGGCACATAGTTCTTTCTGGGAAGAGAAACATCGTGGGAGTGGATGACAAGACAGACAAGTCAGAAGATTATGAAAAGTTTGATGAAATTGCTCCATTCACAGTGAATATTGACCCGAGCATCCCGTTAAATGATGAAGATTTTCCATGGTTACGGTGCAAAGGGACACACGCGAAGAAAAAGTTTCACACCCAAAGATCTGGGATGTGATCGGCTTCACTAGCTATCATCACTTTCTTCTGTGTTTCACACCCAGAAAGGAATCTCTGTAATAGTTAGGGTAGTTAATTATGTGTTTTGGCATTTGAAACGCGAAGAAATTTTATGTGCAAACAAATTCTTTCATGCCTTTACTGTTTTTTAAAGTTAAGTTATTCACAAACTAGTGATTCACACTAATTTCAAATAATTCAAAATTTAAACTATTCAAATTTGAAAACTACGGGCACTAATAGAAAGTTTGTAATTTTTGTACCTAAAGCAAAAATATTCACAAAGAAACTCTAAATACAAAAAAACAACTCAAAAATTAATAAAGCAAAAAAAAAGCCCGCCTACTAGGCTAGAGCGGCCTACACACGACTAGAAACCCAGCCCGTTGTTGGGCCAGGATGCAGGCCCGCAAAGGCCCAATAGGCCCACGGGGCAGCACAGCACAGGTAGCCCCAGAAGGCCTGCATTTGAGAGGAGCTCGAAGGAGCAGCCGCGGCTGGGTTTATAAACCAGTGCGGCTGCCCTTCGCTAGGCGAGGTGGGACTAAACTTTGCGCCCCTCGCCTGGCAGCGCACCCCCCTTTAGTATCGGTTCGTGGCACCAACCGGTACTAAAGGGGGGGGGGCCTTTAGTACCGGTTGGAGCCACCAACCGATACTAAAGGGGATCGCTTCCCGCCGCTTGGCCTGGCCAAAACAGGCCTTTAGTACCGGTTAGTGGCTCCAACCGGTACTAAAGGTGTCCCCTATATAAGAAACACTTCGAAAATTTTCAGTTTCTCATCTCCCACTTCTCTTTGCCGCCGCCCCGTCCTGCGCCGTCGCCGCCCCTGTCGCGCCGTCCCCGTCGACTCTGCGACGCCCCCGTCCTCGTCGCGTCATCCCCGTCGACTCCGCGGCGCCCCCGTCGCCGGCCCGTCGCCGCACCGGCCCATCGCCGTCCCAGTCGCCGCACCGGCTCGTCGCCGATCCCCTCGCTTCGCCGTC
>NC_041382.1:691751536-691755073 GCF_002162155.2 Triticum dicoccoides | reverse complement strand
GATCAAAGCCACACCGGCGCCGGCGCCGACCATAGCTCACACACACGCGCGCGCACACACACACACTACATGCACACACACACACACACACACTACACACAAACACTACACGCGCACACACACACAATTTTTCTGTTTTTAGCTTTTAGTTTTTTCTGTTTTTCTTTTTTTCATACAAAGTTTTAGATGAATTAATTAATTAGATTAGATTAATGTCAAATAGTATATAGAAATGTTAGTTATAATATATATAATGTCAAATGTTAGTTATATAGAAATGTTAGAAATTTTGGAAATGTTAGTTTTAGCTAACTAGATGAATTAGATTAATTTCAAATTGTTAGACGATGATCGATGTTTTTTTAGTTTCTTATATTTTTAGTTATAAAATTTAGAATTTGCATATATGAAATCATCACAATCCATCATTTAAAAAATGTTACTTTACTTTTGCGGCATATAGTATTTTGTTGTCGACGATGCCCGGCCCGCATCCTCGCCGTCGACACGTCTGCGACGACATCCAGCTGACCCATGTCCGGGACTAGGCTCCGCCGGGCTGGCACTGGGAGGTGCTACCTGGAGGGGCGCGTCGCTTGATGAGGAACCCGGCCCCGGGTCCCGTCGTCGACCCTGATCTCGTTTGGTGGCGTTCGCGTGGGCCAGTTTCGGTGCGGAGGGAGCCGGCCCCGCCGAAGGTGGTACGTCGTCATGTGAGGGAGGAGGACGAGCACGTCCATCTCTACATGGTTGCATTAGAGGGTGGCAGGTTCTCAAATACCTGGCAGTTTCTTCAGGGATCTCACTTCAGCTATGATCCTGTGAGGGTTCCTTCTCTTTGGGTGTCCACCGCCCGCGCCGCACTTCAGCTATGAGCCAGTGATGTACTATTCAATATTATTTATTATTCGAGACGATGTATTCGAGATTAAATTTATTATTCGAGACGATGTATATGAGATTATATCTATTATTCGAGACGATGTATTTGATATTATATCTATTATTCGAGATTATACTAAATTGTTTTATATTTATTTTGGCATAGTTAAATAAAAGCTATGGCAGACAATACCGACAGAGAGAGAGAACAGACCATGTTCGATATCATACGCGGGCCAGATGATTATCAGAATGAAGAAGATTTTGACGGCTCCAAATTTCTAAACAACACCGGAGAGGGTGATATGATATTCGATCGCGACGACCGAGAAGATGAAGTCATGAACTACGACGAAGAACATGTTGATCCTGAAACAACAAACACCGGCGAGGTATATATATTTATATAAGCAGGAATCTGGTGATCATCGCATGTTTTAAATGAGTTGAAGATATATTAACGAATCGATCTTTCTTCTTTCAGCCATCCGGATCGAGCAAATCTTCAGGCAAAAGGACGAAACGAGGCCCGAACAAAAAGTTGAAGGAGGGCGTAAAGTACAATATCGAGGCATTCAAACCTAATGGCGAACCATTAGCGCCTAAGAAGATTGCGGACAAGTTCGTTCATCAGTGCGGAGTTCTTGTGAAGGACCAACTCCCGATCTCCCTTCAAGAATGGAGAAAGCCAGCAAAGCCACGTCCAAATGTTACTTTTGTCGACGAGAATAAAAAAACTGCTTTGGGATACTCTCATGGAACATTTCACCCTACTAGATCATTTCACAGAAGGAGATGTGCAGAAAGTCAAGGACGCTGCTTTTAGGAAGATGGCGGTTGCATTCAAGAACCACAAGAGAACGACGTGGGAGAAGTACGTCAAGGGAGGAAGGAAGACTCCAGTATTCGAGGGGATACTAGAGAATCAAAGTGCTCATTGGGACGATTTCGCGAAATTCAAGGATTCAGAATTAGCTAAGGAACAGTCGAGAATAAACAAGAAGAATGCCGAAAAAAGGATAAGTTCCATAAGCTGGGGCCAGGTGGCTACGCGGTGGCAATGCCTAAGTGGGGTAAGTCTGAGAAAGAGATGGAGGATGCAAGTGTCACTCCGGTTACTAAGAGCTGGCCCCCCAGGTGCAGGACTTGGTTCTATGCGCATGGGGGGGAGTTGGACCCGAAGACAGGCAATGTTTCGATGAAGGCATGTCTGAACGGAGCCGACGATGCGATACTTGTTGCAACAGAAGAGGCTCGATCGGGGGTGTTCCAGTCCAACAGAGAGAACGACGAGCTTACGCGTGCCCTGGGAAATCCTGAACACCCGGGAAGAACACGAGGCAAGGGCGCTATTCCGTGGTATGAGGGGTTTTCGGACTGGAACACCGACTACAGAACCCATGCGAGAAAGAAGATTGCGGAGGAGAAGAAGAGGAAGATGGAGGAGGAGCAGAGGAAGCGGGACTATGAACGCCTTCAAGGCCTAGAAGCAAGTCAAGCGGAATTGGCAGTTAAATTCCAGCGGCAGCAGGAGCAGATCGACTCACTTAGCCAGCAAAGGGTGTCTCAGCAGCTGCAGCAGCTAGCGGATGATCCAGCATTGGATAGCACCGCCCCATCCATGCCGAGAAGCAGCGTGGGTTCCGCCCCGGGCGACGCAGTGCTAGATAGATACCCCGTGGATGACATCACGGAGAACACTAACTGCGAGCTACACTTCAAAATGAAGAACATATCCATGAAGGTGGCGGACGCCGTTGCTTTTTCAAATTCCCCTGAGGCAACCTTCCATTGCAACCCGATTCCAGCGGGCTATGCTCGTGTCTTGGTTGATGAGGTGGTGGACCCATATTCGGAGCTACAGCTTGACATTCCTAGAGGTGATGACGAGCACACATTGGGAGAGGCCATACATCATGTCATCCTATGGAGAAAGGATTGCATCATCTTTCGAAGGCCACCGACACCGCGTCACCCGACTCCTCGTCGAAGTCCGCCACCGAGTCAGCAGACTCCCGCTCCAATTCCACCAACGCGTGAGGCCACTCCTCCTCCTCCAAGTCCGGCAAAGTGTCAGGCCACTCCTCCTCCAAGTCCGACACAGCGTCAGACGTCCACTCCTCCTCCAAGTCAGGCACAAACTCAGGCCACTCCTCCTCCAAGTCCGGCACAACTTCAGGCCACTCCTCCTCGTCCAACTCAGCCCTGTCAGCCGTCTCCGCCGCCTCAGCAATCACAGAAGAGACACCCCGCATCTATGGTGCGTAGCGGTACCAGTCGAGGTCATAGTACAGGAAGTACAGGCGGAGGCAAGCGATATAAATATGGTCCAAACCTCACTACTCCTCTTCCTGTGAGGGCTTACGACAGGACCGAGGAGCAAACCAATGCCATAGTGCGGGCAGAAGTCGATGCCCATTTTGGACCAAAACCGCCACCGCCGCCAAGGGAGAAAGTGCCTGTGGAAGTAGTTGACCACTTCATTCGTATGGCTCAACCACCAGCTCCTAAGCCTGTTGACACAGACTATGAGCGCCACATCAGGAAGTTACATCGACAACGTCTACAGAAGGAGGCGAGCTCGAGCTCGAGCAAACAACAAGCAGCTATCAAAAAATGCGGGAAAACCGTTGTCCAGCTGGGAGAACAGGCGGC
>NC_041382.1:691684242-691751327 GCF_002162155.2 Triticum dicoccoides | reverse complement strand
ACAGTACGCGCGCCCAATATTATTGTGGCCAAACAGTTTATGTTCCCGAGGTGGGCGATGTGGTAATAACCCAGGAGCATATAATGCAGGATGAAGAACTCAAGATCACTGTTGGACAACTCCTTGGGATCGAGGACATGCCTGTGATTACAGAGGAGGAAATAAAACAGAAATATGTCCGGGGCCAACCTTTGGTCAAGCCAGAAGATGTCAAGAAGCTCCCAACGAGAATGTATGAATTGCATCAATGGTACATGGACATTATCAAGAGATCCGATCGAGAGTCCCTCATGGTGTATGTCAAGAAGGATCATTACTACCATGAGAAAGTTGTGGCCGTTGAGTATTCTGAACTGTTTCAGTTATACAATCAAGACGCACTCGACAAATCTATCGTCAGTTGCTATTGTCTGTAAGTGATTTCTTTCTGTAATTTAAGTCTCAAGCTAGCTGTAGTGACCCTTTTGATCAATCATTACCTGTAATTATCCTCACTATATTCTTTTTTGTGGTATTATGCAGGATGAAGATGTATGAAATGAGAAAAGGTGGACGCTATGGCATTGGGTTCATTGACCCAAACACCGTTAATGAATACACATGGAAAATAAACAAGTATCATGAAAAGCAGGTAGAGGACGGCATGCTAGAGTTCTTGAAGCGCCTCAAATACAATGAAGATATACTACTTCCTTACAACTTCCAGTGAGTCACACTTTCTTGTACTACAAATTCTCTGTTTTTGCCTACTAGCTAGCTACATGTTTTTGCTTACATATGCCCGCTTAATTAAGACATGCAAACGTGTGTGCATGCAGATTTCACTGGATCTTGTGTATCATTAAAGTTGATGCCAGAACAGTTGAAATACTGGACTCGCTACTCAAAGAAAATAGTGACTATAACATCTTGTTTGGGATAGTCAATAGGTAATTTTAATCATTATTAACTATATATCTCGGCCTATTTAGTTCATCATTTCATGATATGAACTATTTAATAACCCCTTTATTCATTTTCTTTGTCGGCGGGCAGGGCTTGGGCAAGGTTCATCAGCGTCATGGAAGGCGAATGGAAACGACAGCTGAAATGGTTTCGACCCAAGGTAAGTAATTAAGTAGTACTAGCTAGCTAGCTAGCTGCCATCTCTTTAATTATCATGCTTGATTAATTGTTATCTGATCAAATTA
This sequence comes from Triticum dicoccoides, assembly GCF_002162155.2. Classification (NCBI taxonomy): domain Eukaryota; kingdom Viridiplantae; phylum Streptophyta; class Magnoliopsida; order Poales; family Poaceae; genus Triticum; species Triticum dicoccoides. The sequence goes on along the minus strand of NC_041382.1, from coordinate 691,750,137 downwards.
AATTCCATTCTCGTAATAAAGGCCTTGAAGCAGGCGCAGGGGACTGATCTGTGTGCATTCTGCGTTTGCGAGAACATTCGCATGATGGTGTCCAAAAGGAGCAGATCTCAAAGACAGGAATGGGTACGCTCTTGTCAGAACACTATTCACAATTTTTACACCATTATCGATATCTAGTCACACAACTAATACACAGGCATATTGATATCCTTCTTAACAGTTCAAAGAGGTGCGGGACAAGCTCCTAGAAACGGAGCGCATAGAAGCACTTCAAGAGGAAATAGCGGGATTTTTGCTTGAGCATGTCATAAATCCGAAGGGAGAATACTATTACCCGCTACCACCCCCATTGACCAGGTCATGAACCACTTCCAATTGTCATCGTGCTCCGAAGGCACCAATTAGGCTAATGCCACTGGCTCCGAAGGCAACATGCATATGTAGGAGAAATTGTATATAGCTATACTTGTGTGTATGTGTAAATTAATATGGTGGTTTGTGAGACATTGATGATATATATATATGATTGGTTCTACTAGAAATTCTATTTATATATATATATATATGCATAACGTGTACAATGTGTAGTACTGTAAAATACCAGCAAACGAAAAAGAATTAAAATGGAAAACACAAAATTAAATGAAAAAGAAATCATAAAACCAAAAACCCCCCAAATATTTTAGTACCGGTTGGTGTTACCAACCGGTACTAAAGGGCTCCCGGCCCCCGGAGCTGGCTCGTGCCATGTGGTTTCCCTTTAGCACCGGTTCGTGCTGAACCGGTACTAAAGGGGGGGGGGGGCTTTAGTGCCCAAACTTTAGTGCCGGTTCCTAAACCAGCACTAAAGGGCCTTACGAACCGGTGCTATTACCCGGTTCTGCACTAGTGACAGACGCCCGACTGTGGCATGCTTGTTATTCCATTTACTTATAAGCCCTTTATGTGGCGTCGCTCAGACACCCGACTGTGGCATGCTTGTTATTTTAAATACTTATAAGCCCTTTATGTGGTGTCGCATAGACGCCCGACTGTGGCATGCTTGTTATTTCATTTACTTATAAGCTCTTTATGCGGTGTCGCTCAGACGCCCGACTGAGGCATGCTTCATGTTAATATCCTTTTGAGGAGTCGCTTCAGACACCCGATCGGTCATTTCCACACCCTGATTTCTTACTCATGTTTTATTTAAATGATCTACTTGCGTGCATCATGAACCTTATTTCATAATTGACGAAGTGATCATATAATAATTCAGAACATGATTATCTGGGGCTATATTGTACCTGTGTTCTTAATGTTTGCGAGTACATTCAAAGTACTCACTGGCTTGTCCCTGGCTATTGTCTTGGCCAGATATCTTGCGTGGAGAGGAGCATTGTGATGACAGCCCCGGAACCTACGAAATGGAGATAGCAGCCTCACGACGATAGGAGTTATCCTGGTCAGCTGTTCATGTGGGAAATGGAGTCCCTTAGACGCTGGTGATCAGCAAACCGCTTCCGCCATCAACCACTAGAAACCAATTGTTGTACCCATAGGCCAGAATGGTCTTGTACTGCATATTATGTACTTTGCTTGGAATTTCTGTATCAAGTTCGTGCCTCATCAGCTAATAGTAATCCTGGGGCTGGTGAGCACAAGGGCCATTTTCTGGGAAATTAATATCCCGAAAAACCGGTCCTGACACAACCCAGAATTGCTGTTTTTTGCCTATTTCAGTGTTTCGAAGAAACGGAATATCAAACAGAGTCCAAACGGAATAAACCTTTCGGGAACGTGATTTTCTTCCCGAATATGACCCATGAGACTTGGACCCTACGCCAAGGAAGCTTCGAGGTGGGCACGAGGTAGGGGGCACGCCCTACACCCCCAGGCGTGCCCCCCACCCTCGTGGGCCCATCGAAGCTCCACCGACGTACTTCTTCCTCCTACACATACCTACATACCCCCAAACAATCAGATACGAAGCCAAAAACCTAATTCCACCGCCGCAACTTTCTGTATCCATGAGATCCCATCTTGGGGCCTGTTCCGGAGCTCCGCCGGAGAGGGCCGTCATCACGGAGTGCTTCTACATCATCATGGCCTCTCCGATGAAGTGTGAGTAGTTTACCTCAGACCTTCGGGTCCATAGTTAGTAGCTAGATGGCTTCTTCTCTCTTTTTGGAACACAATACAAAGTTCTCCCCCTCTCTCGTGGACATCTATTCGATGTAATCTTCTTTTTGCGGTGTGTTTGTTGAGATCGATGAATTGTGGGTTTATGATCAAGTCTATCTATGAATAATATTTGAATCTTCTCTGAATTTTTTATGTATGATTGGTTATCTTTGCAAGTCTCTTCGAATTATCCGTTTGGTTTGGCCAACTAGATTGGTAGTTCTTGCCATGGGAGAAGTGCTTAGCTTTGGGTTCGATCTTGCGGTGTCCTTTCCGAGTGACAGGAGGGGCAGCAAGGCACGTATTGTATCGTTGCCATCCAGGATAACAAGATGGGGTTTATTTCATATTGCATGAATTTATCTCTCTACATCATGTCATCTTGCTTAAAGCGTTACTCTGTTCTTAACTTAATACTCTAGATGCATGATGGATAGCGGTCGATGAGTGGAGTAATAGTAGTAGATGCAGAATCGTTTCGGTCTACTTGTCACGGACGTGATGCCTATATACATGATCATGCCTAGATATTCTCATAACTATGCTCAATTTTGTCAATTGCTCAACAGTAATTTGTTCACCCACCGTAGAATACTTATGCTCTTGAGAGAAGCCACGAGTGAAACCTATGGCCCCCGGGTCTATTCTCATCATATCAATCTCCATCACTTTAATTTTGCTTTGCTTTTTTACTTTGCCTTTTACTTTTCACTTTGCATCTCTATACTAAAAATACCAAAAATATTATCTATCAGATCTCACTCTCATAAGTGACCGTGAAGGGATTGACAACCCATAATCGCGTTGGCTGCGAGTAGCTATCGTTTTGTGTAGGTACAAGGGACTTGAGCGTGGCCTCCTACTGGATTGATACCTTGGTTCTCAAAAACTGAGGGAAATACTTACGCTACTTTGCTGCATCATCCTCTCCTCTTCGGGGAAAACCAACGCAAGATCAAGAGGTAGCACATAGCCTTAACATTCTAAAGGGATTCAAGCCGGTCAAGCAGACTCTTCAGCGTTTCTCTTAACCTAAGAAACATGCCTTGGGAGAGGAACTAGCCAAGTTATTGGAGGCCGGATTCATTAGAGAAATAAAACATCTGGACTGGCTAGCAAACCTGGTGATGGTACCAAAGAAGGACAAATCCTGGCGCCTATGTGTCGATTTCAAGGACCTCAACAAGGCCTGTCCCAAGGATCCCTTCCCCCTCCCCCGCATCGATCAAATTATCGATGCTACTGCAGGACACGACTCATTGTGTTTCCTCAACGCATACTCCGGATACCATCAGATTAAGATGGCAGAGTCCAACCAAGCCACAACGACATTTATCACCCCATACGACCCCTTCTGTTTTAACACTATGCCTTTTGGGCTTAAGAACGCCGGTGCAACGTATCAACGCATGATTCGGACATGCCTGGAAAAACAGATCGGCAAAACAGTGGAGGCATATGTAGATGATGTGGTCGTTAAAACCAGACACGTCGAGTCCCTAATGGACGACTTGAGGCTCACGTTCGACAATCTCCAAACGTACGGCATCAAGATCAATCCGGAAAAATGCGTTTTTGGCGTGCCAGCCGGAAAGCTCCTGGGCTTCATCGTCTCTAGTAGAGGAGTTGAAGCAAATCCAGCTAAAATCCGAGCCCTGTCACAGTTGGCCATCCCAACTGACCTCAAGCAAATCCAGAAATTAACTGGATGTGTGGCGGCCTTAAGCCGCTTTATCTCCCGATTAGGAGAAAAGGCATTACCCCTTTATCGCCTTCTTCAGTGCACCGAACACTTCGAGTGGACGGACGCGGCCACGGCCGGACTGGAAGATATAAAAGCCATACTGGCCACCAACCCAATCCTGGCCGCGCCAAACATCGGCGAACCAATGCTGCTATACATAGCGGCAACTCATCAAGTTGTAAGCGCAGTGCTCCCCGTCGAACGAGAAACGGACGGACATAAATTCCCTCTTCAAAAGCCGGTATATTATGTATCCACAGTCCTCACTCCATGAAAATCACGGTACCCGCATTATCAAAAGATAGCATATGCGGTATTCATGGCATCCCGGAAACTACGGCACTACTTTCAAGAGTGTTAAATCACAGTGGCCTTAGAAGTACCACTCAACGACATAATAAACAACCGCGATTCCACGGGCCGGATTGCCAAATGGGCCATTGAGCTCCTCCCGTTCGACATAGCATATAAACCTCGGCGAGCCATCAAGTCGCAAGTATTGGCTGATTTTGTCGCCGAATGGACAGAAGCCAAACTCCCTAAAGAGTACGGCGCATACTCCAATTGGATCATGCACTTCGACGGCTCTAAAATGCTGGCTGGTCTGGGGGCTGGCATCGTCCTGACGTCCCCTACCGGAGATATAGTTCAATACATACTCCAAATACTGTACACAGACTCCAACACCGCAGTCGAATACGAGGCCCTGTTACATGGTCTTCGGATGGCAGTTTCCATGGGCATTTGACGCCTGGAGTTGCGTGGGGACTCGAACCTCACAATATCCCAAATAAATGGAGACTTCGATGCCAAGGATCTGAAAATGGCGGCTTATCGCAACACCGTCCTCAAGATGTCAGCTCGGTTCAAGGGGCTCGAATTCCACCATGTGGCTCGGGAAAACAATCACGCGGCAGATATCCTCGCCCGTATCGGCGCTAAGCGCGATGCGGTCCCACCTAACATCTTCTTGGAAAGGCTGTTCAAGCCATCCATGGTATGGGAAGGGGACACCGGTAACAATAGTTCGGAGCCGGCCACAACGCCAGATATCGAACACTCTGATATAATCGGAGGCTCTGCCACCAAAATAACACCTTCAGCCCACGTAATAATGGCTGTCATCGCCCCGTGGACAGAACCATTCCTGGCCTACCTAACCAGGCAGGAACTTCCCGAGGAACAAAATGAGTCACGCTGCATAGTGTGGCGATCTAAAGCCTACAAGGTCCACGAGGGAGAGTGAGGGAGTCCTGGATTAGGGGGTGTGCGGATGGCCGGACTATACCTTCAGCCGGACTCCTGGACTATGAAGATACAAGATTGAAGACTTCGTCCCGTGTCCGGATGGGACTTTCCTTGGCGTGGAAGGCAAGCTTGGCGATGCGGATATTCAGATCTCCTACCATTGTAACCGACTTTGTGTAACCCTAACCCTCTCCGGTGTCTATATAAACCGGAGGGTTTTAGTCCGTAGGACAGAACCTCAACATACAACAATCATACCATAGGCTAGCTTCTAGGGTTTAGCCTCCTTGATCTCGTGGTAGATCTACTCTTGTACTACCCATATCATCAATATTAATCAAGAAGGACGTAGGGTTTTACCTCCATCAAGAGGGCCCGAACCTGGGTAAAACATTGTGTCCCTTGTCTCCTGTTACCATCCGCCTAGACGCACAGTTCGGGACCCCCTACCCGAGATCCGCCGGTTTTGACATCGACATTGGTGCTTTCATTGAGAGTTCCTCTGTGCCGTCGCCATCAGGAAGGATGCCTCGTCCCGTCTTTAAAGACGACACCGTTGCTAAGGGAAATTTGGCTGTCGGCCAAACTCTCCGGCTAGGTGGTTTTCTTATGACCGCCTGTTCGGCTGTTGCGTCGACAATGACCTCTCGGGTCATCAAAAGCAATCTTCACGTCAGCTCGGAACTCGCCGAGCAATTAGATCCAATGGAGCTCTCTTCCATAAATGAGCTCTTGGATCGCATCGCCGCCCTGGGGGTCGCTATGGATTACGACCAGGTTGGGACTAAACCCGATCTAAGAGAGATCAACTCTCCCCAAGTAACCCATCACGTCACCGTGATAGAGGCGCAGTGCATCGACCCTTCATCTATCTTAAGGACTAGCTATGCCCGGATTCCCGATCCCTCCAAGCCGGATACCCGCGGAGGGGAGGATGTAACTCAAGATCTGAACTTAGAATCAGACAACGGGCTAGATTCATTGGACAACATCCAAGAATCCAAACTTCAGAGTTCGGAAACTCCTTGGCCTCGGAGTCTCAGATTGGGTGACGTTTCGGACCTAATTCGACCCACCCACCCGAACATAAGCGATCTATCCCAAATCAGGCAAAAGCCCGAAGAAATAGTACATCATTACTGGGCCAGATTCCTCCTGGTTATGAATAGGATAAAGGACTGCCTCGAGGAAGACACAATCTCAATCTTCTGCAATAATTGCACGGACAAGGGAATCCTCAACGCCATAAGTCGTCGTGATATTACACGCTTCACTGACTTGGCGTCCATAGTACAAAAGTACTGTGCGATGGAAACGCCTGGAAAACCGAAATAAATTTTTGGGACAATCCGGCCCTGAATAGCAACCCTGTCCGAAATAAAAGGGTGCATCATCGTCAGACACCTGGGTTAAACACCAAAAAACGAAAACCCTCTACAGGGCATGGAACCGTACTGGAAGAATGGCTTAATGGACCCTGTAAAATTCATAGTACAGAGGACGCCATACCAACTCACAACCTTAGAGCATGTTGGATACTCCGGCAGGTGGCCAAAATTGGCGAAGACCTCCTAATTCCGGATGCTGCAAAAAGCTACCCCAGGGACACCAGTACAGTCTTCACAGTCTTCGAGACTTTCGCATCAAATAATACGCGAAAAAGAAAACTCCGCAGCCCTGCCAAAGTTTATCAAGTAGCAACAATAAACCCATGGAGTGACACGGCTATTACTTTTAATGCCAGTGATGAACGTAAATTCCGAACAGCCCGAGCTCCAGCCGCATTGGTCCTCAGTCCAATAGTGGATGGCTTTCGCCTCACCAAGGTACTCATGGATGGAGGCAGCGGATTGAACCTCATTTATGAGGAAACCCTTCAAAAAATGGAAATAGACTGGAACCGCATCGAGCGAAGCAGCACAACCTTTAGAGGAATAATCCCCAGTCGGGAAGTGCGCTGTACAGGAAAAATCACACTAGATGTGGTGTTCGGCACGCCGGATAATTACAGGTCCGAAGAGGCCACGTTCCAGGTGGCCCCGTTCAGTAGCGGATACCACTCTCTGCTAGGGCGGGAAGCATTTACAATCTTCCAAGCAATACCCCATTACGGGTATATGAAGCTCAAGATGCCTGGGCCGAATGGAATTATCACTCTCGCTAGTGATCCGGACATAGCGCTCCGCGCCGAAAACAAGACAGCCGCATTGGCCCTTGAGGCACTATCCGAAGCCCTAGCGGCTGAGGAACTGACTGTGCTGCGCTCCACGGTCAACAGGGACGATGTGATACTCGACAAAAGATCCAAGTCCACCTCCTTCAAACCAGCGGACGAAATAGTCAAATTCCAGGTCCATCCAACGGACCCCAATAAAACAGCTTCCATCAGGGCACGATTAAACCCTGATGTAGATGCTGCACTGCGAGAGTTCCTATGTGAGAACTAGGACATTTTCACCTGGCACCCTTCAGACATGCCAGGAATCCCACGCAGGCTGGCTGAACACAGCTTAAATATCCTAGAAGGATTCAAACCTGTCAAACAAGCTCTTCGGCGTTTTTCCAAACCCAAGAGACAGGCCATGGGAGAGGAGCTAGCCAAGCTATTGGAGGCCGGATTCATCAGAGATATAAAACATCCGGACTGGCTAGCAAACCTGGTGATGGTACCAAAGAAGGACAAATCCTGGCGTCTGTGCGTTTATTTTAAAGACCTTAACAAGGCTTGCCCAAAGGATCCCTTCCCCCTCCCCCGCATCGATCAAACTATCGACACCACCGCAGGACACGATTCGTTGTGTTTCCTCGACGCATACTCCGGATACCATCAAATCAAGATGGCAGAGTCAGACCAAGATGCAACGGCATTCATCACACCATACGGCCCATTCTGCTTCAACAGAATGCCCTTCGGGCTCAAAAACGCCGGCGCAACATATCAGCGCATGATTCAGACATGTCTGGCAAACCAGATCGGCAAAACAGTGAAGGCATACGTGGATGATGTGGTCGTAAAAACAAGACATGTTGAAACTCTAGTAGACGACTTGAGGCTTACATTTGATAGCCTCCGAACATATGAGATCAAGCTCAACCCAGAAAAAATGCGTTTTTGGCGTTCCAGCCGGAAAGCTCTTGGGCTTCATTGTATCCGGTAGAGGAATCGAAGCAAATCCAGCCAAGATCCGAGCTTTGTCACAATTGGATATCCCAAAGGACCTCAAACAAATACAAAAATTAACCAGATGCGTGGCGGCTCTAAGCCGCTTCATCTCCCGCTTGGGAGAAAAGGCACTACCCCTCTATCGCCTCCTTCGGCGCACTGAACACTTCGAGTGGACGGATGCCGCCACGGCCAGACTCGACGAAATAAAAGCCATATTGGCAACAAACCCAGTCCTAGCCGCGCCAAACATCGGCGAACCAATGCTATTGTACATTGCAGCAACCCATCAGGTTGTAAGCGCAGTGCTCGTCGTCGAGAGGGAAACGGACAGACACAAATTTCCCCTTCAAAAGCCGGTCTACTATGTGTCCACTGTCCTCACTCCATGCAAATCACGGTACCCGCATTATCAAAAGATTGCATACGCGGTATTCATGGCATCCCGGAAGCTACGACACTACTTTCAAGAGTGTTCGATAACAGTACCCTCGGAAGTACCACTCAACGATATTATAAACAACCGCAACGCAACGGGCCGGATTGCAAAATGGGCCATCGAGCTCCTCCCGTTCGTCATAACTTATAAGCCACGACGAGCTATTAAGTCGCAAGTTTTGGCCGACGTCGTGGCAGAATGGACGGAGGTCGAACTCCCTAAAGAGTACGACACATATTCAAACTGGATCATGCATTTTGACGGCTCCAAAATGTTGTCCGGACTAGGGGCTGGCGTCGTCTTGACGTCCCCCACAGGAGACACAGTTCAATATGTACTCCATATTATGTACACAGACTCCAACAATGCAGCCGAATACAAGGCCCTTTTACACGGTCTCTGGATGGCAGTATCCATGGGCATTCAACGCCTAGAGGTGCGCGGGGATTCGAATCTCGCGATATCCCAAATCAATGGAGATTTTGATGCCAAGGATCCAAAAATGGCAGCTTACCGCAATGTCGTCTTAAAAATGTCAGCTCAGTTCGAAGGGCTTGAGTTTCACCATATTGCCCGAGAAAACAATCAGGCGACAGATGTCCTGGCACGCATCGGCGCAAAACGCGATGCATTCCCCCCCCAACATCTTCTTGGAAAGGCTGTTCAAGCCATCCGTAGTATGGGAAGGGGAACCCGTAAATAACAGCCTGGACCCAACCGCACTGCCCAACGCCGAACAATCCGACATAATTGGAGGCTCTGCCAATGAAATTACACCTTCAGCCCACGTAATAATGGCCGTCATCGCCCCGTGGACAGAACCATTCCTAGCCTACCTTACTAGGCAGGAACTCCCAGAGGACCAAAACGAGGCACGCTGCATAGTACGGCGATCTAAAGCCTATAAAGTCCATGAGGGAGAGCTTTATAAGAAAAGCACTACCGGAGTCCTTCAAAGGTGCATCTCCGAAGAGGAAGGGCGGAACCTTCTGGCTGAAATTCATGCCGGACTCGGTGGTCATCACGCTGCAGCTCGGTCCCTTGTAAGCAAGGCTTTCCGTACAGGCTTTTATTGGCCGACGGCCCGGGCAGACGCTCAGGACTTAGTCCAACGATGCGTTGGTTGCCTGCCTTTTGCAAACCAAAGCCATATGCCACCCACCGCCCTCCAAACTATCCCCATAACCTGGCCCTTCGCGGTCTGGGGGTTTGACATGGTTGGAACCCTTAAAGGCGGAACCTACAAGAAAAAATACTTACTGGTCATGGTGGACAAGTTCACCAAATGGATAGAAGCCAAGCCTGTTAAAACGGCCGAATCCGGACCGGTGATAGACTTTATATCCGGGGTCGTACACCGTTACGGCGTCCCCCACAGCATCATCACTGATAACGACACGAACTTTACGGCCGATGAGGTAAAACTCTGGTGCAAAAACATGGGCATCAAGCTCGATTATGCTTCTGTCTATCACCCACAAACTAACGGTCAGGTCGAACGTGCAAATGGTCTTATCATGAGCGGCATCAAACCCAGATTAGTGCGGTCCCTTAAGGAATCTAATACGCACTGGGTAGAGGAGCTAGACTCCATACTCTGGGGGCTGCGGACCATGTCGAATCGCACCACCGGATACACACCATTTTTCATTGTGTACGGCTCAGAGGCAGTTTTGCCCTGCGACATAATTCATGACTCACCTCGAGTGCGCATGTACGAAGAAAGAGAAGCCGACCTCGATCGGCAGAACAGTTTGGACGCCTTGGAGGAGGAGCGTGATGTGGCAAAAGCCCGTTCCGCATTCTATCAACAGTAGGCTCGAAGATATCAAAGCAGAGAAGTGCAGGCCAAAAATTACAACATTGGCGAATTAGTTCTATGCCTGCCGAACAAGAAAAAGGACAAACTCAAGACCAAGTGGGAAGGTCCCTTCATAATTGACCAAGTCCTGACTGGTGGCACGTACCGCCTGCGAGATGTATCGGATAACCGACTCGAGCCGAACCCATGGAACGCAGCCCGTCTTCAAAGATTCTATGCCTAGCGCCGGACTCTGTGTTTGTCTCCTTCCTCTGTCCATTTTTTACATTTTCTGTCTTACATTTCTCTCCTTCCCCTCTTTTCTCTTATAGCCCTTAAAGGCTCATCAACTGACGTGCTACCCGGCTCATTAAACCTGGGGGCTTCTTTACATAGAAGCTTCTTTATACGGGCTTCATGTCCAACACATGTGTCACACTTCCGCATGTACCTTTTATTCACCATTATATGCATCGATATGACTTAAGTTTTGGCCAAGCTGGGTTGCCTGGCTCCTGTGCTTACCCCTACGTTCCCGATTGTTCGACTAGGCAGTAAAGGGAGCACCTCTGCGATTGTTACTGCCGGGTCAGCCGGATGTGTACCTCAGACTAGGTGAAGCCGAAAGCTAGTGTTCTTAAGGGAATATTCGGTCGGTGAACTAAAGATGATCTTTTTACTTATTTATTTATGTGCCCCCAGATGCTTTTTCTGTGTCTTTTTTCGCAGTCCGGACATGCACTTTAGGGCATGCCTCCCACGGAAAGGAACCCCTAACGGAACTATTCTCCCTGGAAGATGTTTCTTACTAACCATGTAATATAACATAACTAGTTGGGCACTTATCTGTTAAAGCACTAATGACCCCTACACCTGGTCTCCATGCATACCCCGGTTCTTATATAACCGCAAGGGTATTCGGACACACTCTGGACCGTCAGGTCCCGAGGTCGAAGCGAAAAGGTCGTCCATGACAAATGATCTACAATCTGGCTAGAAGGCATTACACATGTCAATTAAAATTACATAGTCATTATGACTGATTGTATTCCTCTTCAATACCATCTAATAGGCTGTCTAGCTTACAGTCCTGCTGGGAATACTTTGCGGCCAATTCTACTTGGTTGTACACTAAGCTTACAGGGATCTCCTTCCCATCGGGCCCCACAGGTCCGACCTTGGCCATGTGGTTTGGGTCAGCCTTTGTGTACCGCGTCTTCACCATGGCCCAGACCTCCCTAGCACCTTGACGGCAGGACAATATCTTCCACAATTGGAAGCGCCGCCGCGCTCCCTTCAGCTTCTCTACAAGCTCTCCAAGGCCCTCGGGCATTGAGAGGGAAGGCCATAAGGCTTGGGCAACGCCTTGCATCGCCTGCCGAACTCGCTCGTGCAGTTGCGAGAGCTCGGGAAGAAGGTCACCCGTAGAACCGGGCATCTCCTCTGCAGGACGACCTGTTAGCATACCTACAGACATCACTCTGTTAGTCGACTTCCTCGCCGAACTCTTTTTTCAAAGTTCATCTAAGCACTTACTAAATATGCCGCGTGGAAGCCGCTGATTCTCCTTAGTGGAGTCTGACAGCTGGGCACAAACATCTTTAAGTTCAACGTCCAGCTTGGTGTTGGCATCTTGGAGGTCATTCTTCTCCTGCCCCACCTTTGTCAGCACGCTCTCACCAGCCTTTAATTGGCGTAAGAGTTGTTGCTTTTTCGGATCTAATCCGGCACCATCTGCAATTTTATTTGTCAGATCTACACACACGCCGCACTTCATAAAATACTTATCTTTTTGAAGCAGATAATTACCAGAGGGGGTCTCCTTGGGCTCCCCTGCCATGGCCAGTGCGGCCTCAAGTTGGGCTCGGCACTCTCCTAGCTCCTGGGACAGTAGGGTATTCTTTTCCGCAAGAACCTGCATTATAAATGATCCTTAAAACAGTTTTTCTAACTGTTTCAAGTCTTGGGGGCTACTGGTATATATAACCATTAAATTTTCTCACCTGTATGTCTTTTACATATTGCTCCGTGGCTCTAGCTAGACTATCTTGAGCGGCACGGAGATACGCATCTCCCGAATTGAAGGCGTCCAATGCCTCTCGGGAGAAACAAGCGTCGGGAAGAACTGTCCGGCGACGCCTGTGGTTCATGGCACTCTCCACCTCGAAATATGTGGTGGATAGCCTGTCCGCATCCTCTGTCGGAGGAGCGTCCGGTGCGCGCCCCGTGTTCGCCTCCGCCTTCGGACCAGGCTCTAGAGCCTGGCTGGTGGAGGCGCGATTGGCAGCCTCTCCGGGTATAGTCCGGCGAGGTCTTTTTGTCTTGACAAGAGCATGAGTGTTGATATACCCTAAAGGGATAACACCTGGAATAAGAAGGCGTACTATACCTTTGCGTTGGCACCTCAGTCCGGACAACACTTCTTTTCATTGGCTAGCCGCTGCAGGCTCGGCCTCCCGTCTCAAGAACCTCCCCTGCAAAACACGGTTGTTGTTAGGAAACTGAAAACACGTGAGGATGGATCCCTTTTAAAGGTGCTGGGACTCCGGTCTCAGTTACCTGGGAGGCCGGGATTAACCCTGGGTAATCGGCCGTAATGGCCACCAAGGCATCATCCTTACTCAGTTGATGGAACACCCCATCAATCAGCTCCACAGATAAGTCCGAATCCTCTTCGGAGGCCGGATCGAGGGACCATTCTGGATCCTCAGGCTGTGGAGGCGGGCTGTTTATGTCCTTTACTTCCTGACGCAGTTCCTGCGTTGAAGTCGTTAGACTATATATTTAATCATGGGAATATAAAACGGATGGGCAAGTGAAATTGTCTGCTTACCCAACTTGGAGGATTGTACATACTAAATCCACCCTGTGGGTTGACGCGGAGGAATTCCTCCTCTTGTCCCTTGTACAAAGTGGACAAGATCGTTACTAGAGCGCCAACCGAGTCTGGCCCCTTACGGCCGTAACGGGTGGCGTCATCCTCCCTGTTAAAGTCCCACATGTGGTGACCTCTATACTGTAGCGGTTGCACCCCCCACATGATGCATGCGGCCATGACTCCAATCATGGTTAGTCCAGAATGAGCTAATAATCTTATCCGGCCCATCAGGTAAAGGACATCCCTATCACTTTCTCTCTGAGAGCTCCGCGGACACCAGCTTAGGCGCTTCTTCAGGGGAGCACTGTTGAACTCAGGGAGGCCGATCCGGACAGGATCTGGCAGCGGGACATCCTCTATATAGAACCATTCTGAAGGCCAGTTCTCGGACACCTTCTTTGGGGTTCCGGATAGATATCCGGTCCCGGCGATGCACCACACTTCGGCTCCGCCCACTTGATATATTGACCCCTCCTGAGAACGGGGCACCCGGCAGAATAGCCTCTTCCACAGCGCGAAATGAGCCTCAACACCCAAGAACAGCTCGCAAAGGGCAACGAAGCCCGCAAATGCAATATAGAGGCAGGCGTCAGGTTGTGCAGCTGGAGGCCATAGAACTCCAAAAGCCCCCGGAGAAATGGATGGATTGGAAATCCAAGTCCTCTTATTAGATAAGGGACAAGGCATACCCGCTCTCCTTTGGAGGGATTGGGGGCACTCTCCGCTTGCTCTCCGCCATTATAGGTGGCGTGTCCGGATCGAACCGGGACCATATAGGCCGGAGGGAGGAATCCCTTGGTCTGAAGCGATACTAGCTCGCTATGCGGGATGGAGCACCTCTCCCAGTCTCCGGGCTTAGGACTGGAAGGGCGAGAGGAGGTGTTGCGGCGGCTGGCCATGGTGGAATGGGCCTTTGCTGGATGCACTCTGATGACTACTCGCGGAGGGGAGGAGGTGTTGTTTGGATCTAAATCCCCATCCCTTTAAATAGGCGGCTCATTTACGCGGCTAGGGGTGTGAATGTAAAAATACCCAGACTTTTCTTATTCGTTTGACATGTGGAAGACGACCATTATTGGGCGTAGAAGCCGAGGAGCGCTACATTTATAAGAAACCAGACATTATTCAGCAGGTACACGGAATTCGGAGGAGAACCCGCCTTGCAATGCCGAAGACAATCTGCGCGTCGGACTCGTCGTCATTGAAGGCTGGTTCGGGGGCTACTGAGGGAGTCCTGGATTAGGGGGTGTCCGGATGGCCGTACTATACCTTCAGTCGGACTCCTGGACTATGAAGATACAAGATTGAAGACTTCGTCCCGTGTCCGGATGGGACTTTCCTTGGCGTGGAAGGCAAGCTTGGCGATGCGGATATTTAGATCTCCTACCATTGTAACCGACTTTGTGTAACCCTAACCCTCTCCGGTGTCTATATAAACCGGAGGGTTTTAGTCCGTAGAACAACATACAGCAATCATACCATAGGCTAGCTTCTAGGGTTTAGCCTCCTTGATCTCGTGGTAGATCTACTCTTGTACTACCCATATCATCAATATTAATCAAGCAGGACATAGGGTTTTACCTCCATCAAGCGGGCCCGAACCTGGGTAAAACATTGTGTCCCTTGTCTCATGTTACCATCCGCCTAGACGCATAGTTCAGGACCCCCTACCCGAGATCCGCCGGTTTTGACACCGACAGAGAGCTTTATAAGAAAAGCACTACCAGAGTCCTTCAAAGGTGCATCTCCAGAGAGGAAGGGCGGAAGCTTTTGGCAGAAATCCATGCTGGACTCGGCGGCCACCACATCGCAGCCCGGGCCCTTGTAAGCAAGGCCTTCCGTATAGGTTTCTATTGGCCGACGGCCCGGGCAGATGCACAGGACTTGGTCCAATGCTGCGTCGGTTGCCAGCTTTTTGCAAACCAAAGCCATATGCCGCCCACTGCCCTCCAAACAATCCCCATTACCTGGCCCTTTACGGTCTGGGGGCTTGATATGGTCGCACCCCTTAAAGGGGGAACCGATAAGAAAAAATACTTACTGGTCATGGTGGATAAATTCACCAAATGGATAGAAGCCAAACCCGTTAAAACGGCCGAATCCAGACCGGTGATAGACTTCATATCTGGGGTTGTACACCATTATGGCGTCCCCCACAGCATCATCACTGACAACGGCACGAACTTCACAGCCGACGAAGTAAAACTTTGGTGCAGCAACATGGGCATCAAGCTCAACTATGCTTCTGTCTATCACCCGCAAACTAACGGTCAAGTCAAGCGAGCAAATGGTCTTATCATGAGCGGCATCAAACCCAAATTAGTCCGGTCCTTAAAGGAGTCTAACACGCACTGGGTAGAGGAGCTCGACTCCGTCTTATGGGGGCTGCGGACCACGTCGAGTCGCACTACCGGATACACACCATTCTTTATGGTGTACGGCGCAGAGGCAGTTCTGCCCTGTGACATAATTCATGACTCACCTCGAGTGCGCATGTATGAAGAAAAAGAGGCCGAGGTTGATCGGCAGGACAGTTTGGACACCCTGGAGGAGCGCATCGTGGCAAAAGCCCGTTCTGCATTCTATCAGCAACAGGCCCGAAGATACCGAAGCAGAGAAGTACGGGCCCAAACTTATAACGTTGGCGAACTAGTTCTATGCCTGCCGGAGAAGAAAAAGAACAAGTTTAAGCCCAAATGGGAAGGTCCCTTCATTATTGACCAAGTTCTGACTGACGGAGCGTACGGTCTGCGGGATGCATCGGACAATCGACTAGAGCCAAACCAATGGAACGCAGCCAGACTCTGAAGATTCTACGCCTAGTGCCGGACTCTATGTTTGTCTCCTTACCCCTGTCTATTTTTCGCATATACATTATCTTTATTTTCTCTCTTTCTTTCTTCTTTTTCCTTCTTCTCAAGGCCTTCAAAGGCCAACTTGTGTCTTACTTACACACTGTTAACGCGCTAGCCGCGCTCATTATACCTGGGGGCTTCTTACACAGAAGCTTAATTATTTTTCTGGGCTTCATGCCCCGCACATGTGTTATTCTTCCACATGTACCTTTTTTCTCCATTATATGCATCGATATGACTTAAGTTTTGGCCAAGCTGGGTTGCCTGGCTCTTGTATTTATGCCCTACGTTCCCTTTAATTCGGCTAGGGCATAAGGGGAGCACCTCTGCGATTGTTACTGCCAGGTCAGCCGGATATGTACCTCAGACTGGGTGAAGCCGAAAGCTAGCGTTCTTAAGGGAATATTTGGTCCGTGAACAAAGGATGACTTTTATTTATTTTGATACACGCCCCCAGATGTTTTTTGCCCGCGTCTCTTCTCGCAGTCCGGACATGCACATTAGGGCATGCATACCCAGGGAAAGGAACCCTTAACGGAACTATTCTCCCTGGAAGATGTTTCTTACTATCCATGTAATATAACATAGCTAGTTGGGTACTTGTCTGTTCAAGCACTTATGACCCCTACGCCTGGTTTCCACGCATATCCCGGTTCTTATATAACTGAGCGGGTATTCGGATACACTTCGGACTATCGGGTCCGGAGGTCGAAGCGAAAAGGTCCGCCATGACAAATGATTTACAATCCGGCTAGGGACATTTTATATGTCGTTTAAAGTACACAATCACTTTGGCTGACTAAATTCTTCTTCTATCCAATCCAATAGGTTGTCTAGCCAACAATCCTGTTGGGAGTACTTTGCGGCTAATTCTACTTGGTCATACACCAAACTGACGGGGATCTCTTTCCCATCAGGCCCCACAGGTCCGACCTCGGCCATGTGGTTTGGGTCAGCCTTGGTATACCGCGTCTTCACCATGGCCCAGGCTTCCCTGGCACCTTGACGGCAGGCCGATACCTTCCAAAATCGTAAGCGCCGCCGCGCTCCCTTGAGCTTCTCTGCAAGCTCTCCAATGCCTCCTGGCAGGGAGACGGATGGCCACAAGGCCTGGGCAATACCCTGCATCACCCGCCGAACTTGTTCATGCAGTTGTGAGAGCTCTAGTAGAAGATCACCCGCTGACCCGGGCATCTCCTCCACGGGACGACCTGTCAGCATACCTGCAGACATAACTCTGTTAGCCGGCTTCCTCGCCGAACTCTTTCAAAAGTTTGTTCAAGCACTTACTAAAAATGCCGCGTCGAAGCCGCTTATTCTCCTTCATGGAGTCCGCAAGCTGGGCTCGAACATCCTTCAGTTCCACGCTCAGCTCGGTATTGGCATCTTGGAGATAGTTTTTCTCCTGCCTAACTTTCGTAAGCACGCGCTCGCCAGCCTTCAGTTGCCGTATGGCATGTTGCCCATCCGGATTCACTCCGGAGCCATCTGCAATATTCATTGTCAGATTTGCAGGCATGCCGCACTCTATATGGTACCTATCATTCTTTGAAACAAGTGTTACCAGAGGGGACCTTCTCGGACTCCTTCAATGCGACAACTGCGGCCCGTAGCTGGGCCTTGCACTCTTCCAGCTCATGAGACAATTGGGTATTCTTCTCTGTAAGAACCTGCACAAATAATGATCCTGAAATCAGTTGTGCCAACTGTTTCAAGTCTCAGGGGCTACTGATATATATAATCATCAAATTTTCTTACCCGTATATCCTTTACATACTGGTCCGTGGCTCTAGCAAGACCATTTTGAGCAGCACGGATGTACGCGTCTCCTGAGTTGAAGGCATCAAACGCCTCTTGGGAGAAACAAGCGTCACGGAGTACGGCCTGACGACGCCTGTGATTCATGGCGCTCTCCACTTCGGAATTTATAGCGGATGTTTTATCCGCATCCTCTGTAGGAGGAGCATCCGGCGCGTGCCCCGTGTTAGCTTCCGCCTTTGTGTCCGGCCCTGGAGCCCGACTGGTAGAGGCGTGATCAGCAACCTCTCCGGATATAGTCTGGCGAGCGTTTTTCCTTCTAGGAAACATGGGTATTATTATGTTTTAAAAGATGATAACCATGGAGCAAGGTTTCGTATCATACCTCTGCGCCGGCATCTCCGTCTGGACCACCTTCCTTTTTAGCTTGCCTGACTTCGGCGCCCCTTGTTGGCGAGTCGCCGGGGGTTCGGCATAGCATCCCGAGGACCTTCCCTGTAAAACACCATACAAGTACGGTAGGTGAAGTGCATAAAAGGGGATCCTTCTCGGAAGACGGGACCTCGGTTTTACTTACATGCGAGGCAGGGAGTAGCCCAGGATAGTCAGCTACAATGGCCACCATGGCATCATCACAGCTTAATTGATAGAATATCCTGTCGATCAGCTCCACAAATATGTCCGGATCCTCTTCGAGGCCGGGGTCGAGGGCCCGGTCAGGGTCCTCCGGTTGTGGAGGTGGGCTGTTGACCTCCCTTACAGCCTTTCGCAGTTCCTGCTATGAAATGGCAAGGTAAATACTTATTACAAAAATGCGGAAGGATGGGAGTAAAAAGTGGCAGCTCACCCAGCTTGGAGGGTTGTACATGGAGAATCCATCCCGTGGCTTGATGCGGAGGAACTTCTCTTCCTCTCCCATATACAAATCAGACAGAATTTTCGCTAGAGCAGCAACCGAGTCCGATCCCTTGCGCCCGCAGCGAGTGGCATCATCTTCCCCGTTGAAGTGCCACAAGGGGTGGCCTCGATATTGAAGTGGCTTGCTACCTCTTGAGCACTGCGTTGGATTTCCTTGAAGAGGAAAGGGTGATGAAGAAGAGTAGAGTAAGTATTTCCCTTAGTTTTTGAGAACCAAGGTATCAATCCAGTAGGAGGCTACGCGCGAGTCCCTCGCACCTGCACAATACAAATAAATCCTCGCAACCAATACGATAAGGGGTTGTCAATCCCTTCACGGTCACATATGAGAGTGAGATCCTATAGATATGATAAGATAATATTTTTGGTATTTTTATGATAAAGATGAAAGTAAAATAAAAGCAAAGTAA
This sequence comes from Triticum dicoccoides, assembly GCF_002162155.2. Classification (NCBI taxonomy): domain Eukaryota; kingdom Viridiplantae; phylum Streptophyta; class Magnoliopsida; order Poales; family Poaceae; genus Triticum; species Triticum dicoccoides. The sequence goes on along the minus strand of NC_041382.1, from coordinate 691,730,760 downwards.
AAAGCAAAGGCAATAATAAAGTGTTGGGAGATTAATATGATAAAGATAGACCCGGGGGCCATAGATTTCACTAGTGGCTTCTCTCAAGAGCATAAGTATTTTACGGTGGGTGAACGGATTACTGTTGAGCAATTGACAGAACTGAGCATAGTTATGAGAATATCTAGGTATGATCATGTATATAGGCATCACGTCTGAGACAAGTAGACCGACTCCTACCTGCATCTACTACTATTACTCCACTCATCGACCGCTATCCAGCATGCATCTAGAGTATTAAGTTTAAGAAAATAGAGTAATGCCTTAAGCAAGATGACATGATGTAGAGGGATAAATTCATGCAATATGATAAAAAACCCATCTTGTTATCCTTGATGGCAACAATACAATACGTGCCTTGCTGCCCCTACTGTCACTGGGAAAGGACACCGCAAGATTGAACCCAAAGCTAAGCACTTCTCTGATTGCAAGAAAAACCAATCTAGTAGGCCAAACCAAATTGATAATTCGAAGAGACTTGCAAAGATAACCAATCATACATAAAAGAATTCAGAGAAGATTCAAATATTGTTCATAGATAGACTTGATCATAAACCCACAATTCATCGATCTCAACAAAGACACCACAAAAGGAAGATTACATCGAATAGATCTCCATGAGCGAGGGGGAGAACATTCTATTGAGATCCAAAAAGAGAGAACAAGCCATCTAGCTACTAACTATGGACCCAAAGGTCTGAGGTAAACTACTCACACTTCATCGGAGGGGCTATGATGATGTAGAAGCCCTCCATGGTGAACAGGCCCCAAGATGGGATCTCGTGGGTACAGAAGGTTGCGGCGGTGGAATTAGGTTTTTCGCTCCGTATCTGATCGTTTGGGGGTACGTAGGTATATATAGTAGGAAGAAGTATGTCGGTGGAGCTTTGTGGGCCCATGAGGGTGGGGGCGCGCCCCCTACCTCGTGCCCACCTCGTGGCTTTCTTGACGTAGGGTCCAAGTCTCCTGGATCATATTCGGTGAGAAAATCACGTTCCTGAAGGTTTCATTCCGTTTGGACTCCGTTTGATATTCCGTTTCTTCGGAACACTGAAATAGGCAAAAAACAGCAATTCTGGGCTGGGCCTCCGGTTAATAGGTTAGTCACAAAAGTAATATAGAAGTGGAAAATAAAGCCCAATAATGTCCAAAACAGTAGATAATATAGCATGGAGCAATCAAAAATTATAGATACGTTGGAGACGTATCAGGCATCCCCAAGCTTAATTCCCGCTAGTCCTCGAGTAGGTAAATGATAAAAACAAAATTTTTGATGCAGAGTGCTACTTGGCATAATTTCAATGTAATTCTTCTTAATTGTGGTATGAATATTCAGATCCGAAAGATTCAAGATAAAAGTTCATATTGACATAAAAATAATAATACTTCAAGCATACTAACTAAGCAATCATGTCTTCTCCAAATAACATGGCCAAAGAAAGTTTATCCCTACAAAATCATATAGTTTAGTGATGCTCCATTTTTGTCACACAAGAATGCTCTCATCGTGCACAACCCCGATGACAAGCCAAGCAATTGTTTCATACTTTAGTAATCTCAAACTTTATAAACCTTCACGCAATACATGAGCGTGAGCCATGGATATAGCACTATGGGTGGAATAGAATATGATGATGGGGGTTATGTGGAGAAGACAAAAAGGAGAAAGTCTCACATCAACGAGGCTAATCAATGGGCTATAGAGATGCCCATCGATTGATGTTAATGCAAGGAGTAGGGATTGCTATGCAACGGATGCACTAGAGCTATAAATATATGAAATCTCAACAAAAGAAACTAAGTGGGTGTGCATCCAACTTGCTTGCTCACGAAGACCTAGGGCACTTGAGGAGGCCCATTGTTGGAATATACAAGCCAAGTTCTATAATGAAAAATTCCCACTAGTATATGAAAGTGACAAAACAAGAGACTCTATATCATGAAGATTATGGTGCTACTTTGAAGCACAAGTGTGGAAAAAAGGATAGTAGCATTGCCCCTATATATATATATATATATATATATATATATATATATATATATATATATATATATATATTGGGCCTTCTTTTTTTGTTTTGGCCTTTCTCTCTTTTTTTGGGACAATGCTCTATTAAATGATGATCATCACACTTCTTTTTATTGACAACTCAATGATTACAACTCGATACTAGAACAAAGTATGACTCTATATGAATGCCTCCGACGGTGTACCGGGATATGAAATGAATCAAGAGTGACATGTATGAAAGAATTATAAATGGTGGCTTTGCCACAAATACTATCTCAACTACATGATCATGCTAAGCAGGATGACAATGATGAAGATGTCATGAAAAACGGAACGGTGGAAAGTTGCATGGCAATATATCTCAGAATGGCTATGGAAATGCCATAATAGGTAGGTATGGTGGATGTTTTGAGGCAGATATAAGGAGGTTTATGTGTGAAAGAGTTTATCATATCATGGGGTTTGGATGCACCGGTGAAGTTTTCACCAACTCTCATGTGAGAAAGGGCAATGCACGGTACCGAAGAGGCTAGCAATGATGGAAGGCTGGGAGTGCGTATAATCCATGGACTCAACATTAGTCATAAAGAACTCACATACTTATTGCAAAAATCTACAAGCCATGAAAAACCAAAGCACTACGCGCATGCTCCTAGGGGGATAGATTGGTAGGAAAAGACCATCGCTCGTCCCCGACCGCCACTCATAAGGAGGACAATCAAAGAACACCTCATGTTTCAAATTTGTTACATAACATTTACCATACGTGCATGCTACGGGACTTGCAAACTTAAACACAAGCATTTCTCAAATTCACAACTACTCAACTAGCACAACTTTGATATTATCACCTCCATATCTCAAAACAATCATCAAGCATCAAACTTTTCTTAGTATTCAACGCACTCAAAAGAAAGTTTTACAAATCTTGAATACCAAGCATATTAAGATTGTTTAATCAAATTACCATGCTATTTAAGACTCTCAAAATAATCTAAGTGAAGCATGAGAGATCAATAGTTTCTATAAAACAAATCCACCACCGTGCTCTAAAAGATATAAGTGAAGCACTAGAGCAAAACTATATAGCTCAAAAGATATAAGTGAAGCACAAAGAGTATTCTAACTAATTCCAATTCATGTATGGCTTTCTCAAAAGGTGTGTACAACAAAGATGATTGTGGTAAACTAAAAAGCAAAGAATCAAATCATACAAGACGCTCCAAGCAAAACACATATCATGTGGTGAATAAAAATATAGCTCGAAGTAAAGTTACCGATGGAAGTAGACGAAAGAGGGGATGCCTTCCGGGGCATCCCCAAGCTTTGACTTTTTGGTGTCCTTAGATTATCTTGGGGGTGCCATGGGCATCTCCAAGCTTAGGCTCTTGCCACTCCTTGTTCCATAATCCATCAGAACATTTCACCCAAAACTTGAAAACTTCACAACACAAAACTCAACAGAAATCTCGTAAGCTCCATTAGCGAAAGAAAACAAAAGACCACTTCAAGGTACTGTAATGAACTCATTCTTTATTTATATTGGTGTTAAACCTATTGTGTTCCAACTTCTCTATGGTTTATAAACTATTTTACTAGCCATAGTGTCACGCCCAAGATGCGACCCTATCCTAAATAACCATAGCTCCATTTTAAATAAACTTTATATGTAAATGGGGTAGAAAAATGCATAGATTAAATTGCTGCACTTTATTTTGCTGTTTAACAACATTAAAATTGTGTATAGGGAAGAACAGTACCAAATTCGAAACATGCTTATGAGGATTTTCCGGAATTGTTGTTTGTGTTTCCGGCCTCATTTAAACTTGCCTAAATAGGTAGTTTGCATATGCTTCACCTCTTGCCATGTTAACAACATTTAATCTTGACATGCATCATACTTGGTTGTGCATCATGTCATGTTATGCTTGTTTGTTTACTATGTTGTTTCCTTCTTTCCGGTATTGCTTCTCCTTGATAGTTCCCGTTTCATTGTGATCGTGAGGATTCGTTCGTCTATGCTTGGTTCATCTTCGTGGCTTCATCTTCTTCATGGACTCGTTCTTCTTGCTTGCGGGATTTCAGGCAAGATGACCGTCACCTTGGATCTCACTACTATCATTGCTATGCTAGTTGCTTCGTTCTATCGTGATGCTGCGTTACCTACCACTTGCTTATCAAGCCACCCAAATTGCCATGAGCCTCTAACCTTTGTCACCCTTCCTAGCAAACCGTTGTTTGGCTATGTTACCACATTTTCTCAACCCCTCTTATAGCGTTGCTAGTTGCAGGTGAAGATGAAGATTGCTCCATGTTGGATTATGTTTATGTTGGGATATCACAATATCTCTTATATTATTAATGCATCTATATACTTGGTAAAGGGTGGAAGGCTCGGCCTTATGCCTGGTGTTTTGTTCCACTCTTGCTGCCCTAGTTTCCGTCATATCGGTATTATGTTTCCGGATTTGCGTCCTAACACGGTTGGGTGTTATGGGAACCCCTTGACAGTTTGCCTTGAATAAAACTCCTCCAGCAAGGCCCAACATTGGTTTTACCATTTGCCTAACAACCTATTACCTTTCCCTTGGGAGTAATTAACCCGAGGGTCATCTTTATTTTAGGCCCCCCGGGCCAATGCTTCTCTAAGTGTTGGTCCGAACTAGAGCACCGTGCGGGACCGTCCCTTGGCAACTTGGGTTACGTTGGTACCTGTACGCTTTGCTCATCCATTGTGCCCTGAGAACGAGATATGTGCAGCTCCTATCGGGATTTGTCGGCACAGTCGAGTGGTCTTGCTGGACTTGTTTTACCATTGTCAAAATGTCTTGTAACCGGGATTCCGAGACTGATCGAGTCTTCCCGGGAGAAGGAATATCCTTCGTTGATCGTGAGAGCTTATAATGGGCTAAGTTGGGACACCCCTGCAGGGTTTGAACTTTCGAAAGCCGTGCCCGCGGTTATGTGGCAGATGGGAATTTGTTAATATCCGGTTGTAGTAAACTTGAAGAAAACTCTTCTAAAATACACCAACCGTGTGCGTAACCGTGATTGTCTATTTTCGGGGTTATTAGAGAGGAGAACACGGTTTTGGGTTATGTTTGACGTAAGTAGGAGTTCAGGATCACTTCTTGATCATTATTAGTTGGTGACCGTTTGCTTAGCTCCTCTTCTCGCTCTTGTTTCGTAAGTTAGCCACCATACTTTGCTTAGTCGTTGCTGCAACCTCACCACTTTACCCCTTCCATACCCATTAAGCTTTGCTAGTCTTGATACCCATGGTAATGGGATTGCTGAGTCCTCGTGGCTCACAGATTACTACACCAACAGTTGCAGGTACAGGTTATGCGCTGATCATGACGCGAGAGCGATGTTTACTTGTTTTGGAGTTCTTCTTCTGCCTCTTCGATCAGGGGATAGGTTCTAGGTCGGCAGCCTGGGCTAGTAGGGTGGATGTCGTTCGAGTTCCTGTTTGTGTTTCATCCGTAGTCGGATGTTGATCTTGTGTATGATGTATTGATGTATTCTTGCGGCATTTGTATGCCTTGTATGTATCCCCATCTATTATGTAATGTTGATGTAATGATATCCACCTTGCAAAAGCATCTTCAAGATGCGCTTCTATCCTTGGTGTGACCTTCGAGTTCCTTTAGGATAGGATCTCATCTTGGGCGTGACACATAGATTCATCAAAATAAGCAAACAACACACGAAAAAACAGAATCTGTCAAAAACAGAACAGTCTGTAGTAATCTGTAACTAACGCAAACTTCTGGAACTCAAAAAATTCTACCAAAATAGGATGACCTAGGAAATTTGTTTAATGATCAGCAGCAATTGTAATCACTATTTTATCATGTTCTGGTGATTTTTAACAATTATTTTCGTGAACAGAAAGTTTCTGGAAATTACAGCAAGATCAAATAACTATCATCCAAGAAGATCCTATAGGTTTAACTTGGCACAAACACTAATTAAAACATAAAAACACATCTAACAAGAGGGTAGATGGATTATTTATTCCTAAACAGAAGCAAAAGCAAAAAAAACTAAAAATAAAATTGGGTTGCCTCCCAACAAGCGCTATCATTTAACGCCCCTAGCTAGGCATAAAAGCAAGGATAGATCTAGGTATTGCCATCTTCGGTAGGAAATTCTTCAATGAGACATCTACCATCCTTAGGAATTTCTTTCTTTTTAGTAATTATCAAACTCTTAGGCACAAGATCAAAAAATTCATGTGTCGCAAATGGTTCCTTAATGATAGCAAAAAGATCGGGATGAATACTTATATTAAGATCCGCAGTTTCCTTACTAGAGGATTCACCCTTATTTTTAGGAACATACATAGGCTTGGCAACTTTAGTGGGAGGACTTGGAGTATTTTTTACGGAAGAAAAGGCGGTTCCCAAATTGGTAATGAGACGCTCAAGTTTATCAATTCTTGTGGAATCTAGATTTATTCTCTCATTAACTATGGGTTCCTTCTCCTTAATATTTTTCAAAGTTACTCCTACCTTAGATCCATATTGTGTAATTTGGTTGTGGATCTTTTTATCCAGATTTTCAATTAACTCTACGGTAGCAACTTTGTCTTCAATAATCTCAAGTCTTTGCATTACGTGCTCCAAAGTTAACATAGTTCCATTAACCAAAAGAGGGGGTGAGCCAAATAAATCTATCATAGCATTATAAGAATCAAAAGTATGGCTACCCAAATAACTATCATGCCTCAAGACCATAGATCTACATGTATCTCTAACCATTGATTTAGTACTGTTCTGTTTTGAACCTTTGAATATTTTTCTTCTTTTCCGAACATGCTTCAGATCCAATGCTGTAGAAGAATCTTGTGAAATCTGTTTTTGCATACTTATTTATCCGCAAACTCAACTGTTTCAATCTTTAGATCAGGCAGTTTAACTTTGTAGAAAAATTACCAAACCGGTATATACCATTAGTCCCCTTGTTGAACCGCCAGAATTCTTTAGCCAAGCATTGCCGCTTCATAAACTCCGATTTAGAAATAACTGCCTCTGGGTTAACAATGTATGCACCAGTGTATATTTGTCCAACATATTCTTGAACCGGATTCACTGCTTTGTAGATTGCACCATGGCCAAACAAGTGTACGAATGCAACTGTGTTCCCTCTCGCGTGACCGAGACTCAGTTGAATAATTTAGTCAAAACTGGCGCTTTAAGCAGCAAAGAGGTTATTCATTGGAGGGTCCCCGGTACAGAATGTCCTCCCATGCCTCAAGAGGGAGAAGTTGTTGTTTTCGCGGATCATCTAGCCCAGGGCTTCAATCCTCCCGGTTCAAAATTTTACCGGGATGTCTTAGCCAATTTCCAACTCCGTCTGCAAGATACCGGCCTAAACTCTATAACCAACATATGTCACTTCCAAGTGCTCTGTGAGGTATTCTTTCAAGAGGAACCTACAGTTGAATTGTTCAGAGATTACTTCCATCTAAACCGCCGCACAGAGTTTACCGATGGTTCCAATACAGAATTAGGCAGTGTGGCGATTCAAAAGAGGAAAGAGGTCACCTACCCTCACGCCAAACTGCACAGCCATCCCAAAGAATGGAATCAAACATGGTTTTATTGTAAAGACACCTCTCCTCCTGAAGAAAATTCCTTGCCTGGTTATCGTCCAGAGCGGCTAAGCAATACACATCCCTTTCCACAGAGGTTGACTGCCAAGGAGAGAAGCAACTATGCTCCTCAACTATCCAAGCTCAGGGCCTTCATGGCTAACGGTTTAACAGGGGTTGATCTTGCTCGCTGTTGGATATCTTGGAGCATACTGCCCCTTAGCTAGCGCTCCGGTTTGATGTGCGAGTATACTGGCAGTGTCAGCGACCCGCTGCAACACATTGACATCCAGCTCACAGATGAATAAGTCACAGAAGTTGTGAAGAAGATATTGAACGAACCGGAAGCCGTCTGTGCTCGAACCGGCTTGCTTCCCTTTTGTGCCACCAACAAACCGCCAGCTGTAAGATTTATACTTTACTTTTTATTGAATCTGTCCTTGCTCAATTTACCCATTATTTAACATCAACATCCTTCAAACAGGGTGATGATCCGTTTTGGAGCAAGAAACTTCCACATGAGAAACCGGAGAAACCAGAGAGACCAACCCGGCCAAAGACAAAAGTCGTGAAGAGGCCTACTCATAAGAAGAAAACCACTGCGTCTTCTGACCCGGCAGCAGACGATGATGTGGGTAATCCGGACCTTGAGGTAGAGCTTGATTCACTCGGCTTATTTTTCACACGCCTTATTGATAATGATTATTGCCAGGATGACGCCAAAGTCAGTCACGCTAATGCTGTAGAGGTAATTGCTCTCTCCTCTGATTCAAACCCTTTGCCTTCGCTAAAAATCCGTCGGGCAAACCGAAAAGTTAAATTTTCTCATCCTCTTGCTTATTTGGATCCAAACTTTCTTATGAAGACGCAACAGCACGAAGCTCGCCGCACAACCCGGCATAGTGGCCAGGTAGTTACCTCCACCGGTTTACCGATCAGTCCAGTTCGGAAACGCCGTTCAGAGGTCTCTAACTCTCTTGTCAATGCTTGTCCTAAAGCGGGCTGTTTCCATCAACCTCTTAATCCGTCTGACTCTGATTATCAGGGCACTTCCCATTCATCGTCTGGCAAGTCATCAGCCACCCAGCTGCCACCGCTCAAGACGGTGCTTGGGTAAGCCATATTTCTTATAATGTTTCTGATGTATTACTTTGTAACATATACTGTATTGATCCTTCTTATTTCTTTCAGGGCCAAGCCTAGGCCAAGCAAGAAGGATCGCCTGGATAAAGCGGCCGAAGAGAACACCGTTTCTGAACCGGACAGAACACCAGACCTTGAAGCGGCTGTTCGTGAAGATGTGCCAAACGACCCACCACCACAAGATGATGACGTTATTGCTGAAGAGAGACATATTGACACCTCAGGTCCTGTTGACCAGCCCACGAGCCCCATCCGGATTGAGAGATCCACCAGTCCATCAAAGCCTACTGATAAGCCGACAGCCCCAGTGCAAACCGGCGATGCCAAGGATGATGAAGTTGTTATTACTGGCATTGGCCGTACAGAGCCAGGCAATCCTGTCGCTTTATCTAGACACACTGCCAAAGAAGAATTTGCTGCCATTGGCAAAGGCAAATGGAATGCTGATCTGGCGACTTACGCTGCTCTGAACGCCCAAGATCTTCATTCCGGCTATCTGAACTGGCTGTATACCAGTCATGATTATGAAGCCGGTCTGGTTAACATGATGAAAGACAAATATGAGGTAACTTCCATATGCTTTTTCAGCTTGTACGTTTCAGTCTTGTCAACTCTTCTAGCCCCAAGGGCCGGTTTAGGATCTCCATTCAAACCGGGACTTGTCAATGCAAACTTCAATGCTTCTGAATTTGCTGATGTAGCCCCCAAGGGCCAGTTCAACTTAGTGTAGTTAAACTGGGACTTTAGGTAATAAAGATTGTAGCATCACTACTAATTGAGCAAATAGCCATTAGCCCCCAAGTGCCAAGTTGAATACTTGTATTGAGCTTGGGACTTTATGAACAATTGTAGGATGAAGAGCAAATATGCATTAGCCCCCAAGTGCCAAGTTGAATACTTGTATTGAGCTTGGGACTTTATGAACAATTGTAGGATGAAGAGCAAATACGCATTAGCCGCCAAGTACCAAGGGCATAACTTGTTGTGTAGTTGGTACTTCAATTCTTGGTCCTGTTATCTGAATCGTATTACTGTCTATATGCAGGCTGAGCTAAACAAAAGAGAAAGCCAAATCGCCGATCTGCAAGAAAATCTGAAGTCCCAACAAGCTGAAACCTCTAAAGCAAAAGAGGAATTAACCAGCGCTTTAAGTGCCATGGAACAGCTTAAAGAGGGCTTCAACAAGGAGCGGGCGGATTGGGCCACTGAAAAATCCGCTTTAACCAAGAGAGCAGAAGATGCCGAGGCTGCACTGAAACCGGTAGTGGATGAACTGACCAGCATAAAGCGGCAAGTGCATGCCATGACTGCTGCCATCTTTGGTAAGCTTTCTTGTTTGCTGGAGTAACTTGGCCTTCTTATGGATTTGCCGGTTTGTTAATCCTTTGTAATGTTACAGGGACACGCATTGGTCACTTGGGGTCGGACGTGCGGAAGAAATTGAAAGCCGCCTACACACTGATAGAGCAATTGTACACTGGCACGCAGCGGATCATCTCTACTGCGTCCCCCGGCGCCCACCTTGATCCAGGACACTCTTAAGAGAATATCGATGCTTCCTACCTTGGTTGAAGAGCTGAAGAAATCTGCTGCTCGAACCGGTGCTATCAATGCCTTAATCTGGGCAAAAGCGTGGGTGCCGGATTTTGATCCTGTTGAAGCGGCTCAAGGCTATCCCGGCTTGAAGGAAGATGGGTGAGAGTTCAGTGAGGAGGATCTGCGAGCGATAAACTGGGAGGTGCGCCCTCTAGCTTGTCAATTGGTTGAAGAGGCGGATTTGTCTCACTATCAAGCCCAATATGATAACCAAAACAAACGAGTGGCTGCACCAATTCCTGAAGCGGAGAACCTTATCCCTCCAATCCGTAAGCATACTTACGCTCCTGATATTGAACCGTTGTTGCTGATCAATGATGAAGCTGACTTTCAAGCATTAATGGGAATCGACTGGACAATTGTTGATTTCCAGCCGCTGGGTAGGGAAGCAGAGGTTGACGCAGCGCGAGATGACCCGCAACCATCAGGCCAGGATGGTGACCAAGCTTGAACCAGAGGCCGGTTTAAATTGCTGCTCTTTTACATTCTGCAGAAAAAAATGATCTTATTTGGGCACCATGTTGCCTTGTAATAGGCTAGCCAATACTCTTGATTTTGATATGCCTTCGTGCATAATTACTGCGGCTTGCGGTTCTTTTGGATGATCAAATCTCCAGACTATTTTACTGCAATCAAAAAACCTTAAAGCGCCACCTGCCCCGGCAGTCGTCGCCGCTACTGACCCGGAGATCATTGCTGCTGCGGTTGAAGAATGAAGCACCGCTTGTGGACCGGCCATGAATATTCCAACCCGGTTGGGCAGATCAGAAGGGTACGGAATACTGTCGCCATCGGAACAGCCCCCAATCCGGCCATCTTGTAGCTGATACAAAGATTCGGTTTCTCCGGTTGATGACTCGTCGCCGGAGTAAATGACGGTCTCACCACCAGATTCCGATCCATCCTCATAGCTTCCTCCATGGATGACTCCCATGAAGGCACGCTTCACGGCCGGTTTAACCTGGGCAGATCGCGCATGCTGAGCCGTTTCGACGAGGTCGGTGCAGATGTCCGGCTCAGGGCCCGGTTCACCGATCTTGCCAATGAAGACGTGTATGCCACCAAAGGGGACCTGGTACCCGTACTCGATTGAGCCGGCCTCGGGGCCCCATCCTGCATCGTCGATGTAGAGCTTGCCGCGATGACTCTTGGTCATCCGGCCCATAGCGTAACCCTTGAGTCCTTCGAAGCTGCCCTCCAAGAACTTGAAACCATCGTGCGATAGCCCCACGGTGGGCGCCAACTGTCGTGGTTTTGTCACGACAGATGTCCTCATGAAAGGACTTAGTCGTGGAGCCATCGCGATAGGTAGCTTGAAGGGGTTAAATCGGACACAGGAACGCAAGAGAGTTTATACTAGTTCGGCCCCTTCGATGAAGGTAAAAGCCTACGTCTAGTTGTGATGGAATTGATGGGGTTTCGATGACTAGGGAGCAAACAAGCTTCGCCTAAGTCTCGAGTTGTTGTCTGTTGTCCTGAACCGCTGCCAGGTTGTCCCCTTATATACATGGGTGACGCCCGTCGGTTTACAGAGTCCCAACACCGGCTCATAGACGTGTCCGGTTTGGTCTCTACTTATTCCTAACTTACAATACAAGTTACATATCAATGCCGGTTTACGGCTACAAGCCTTGAACCGACTATGGGCCTTAAGCCCTCATCTGCCTTCTTGGGCTTTAACATACTTTAACTACTGATGAAGTTAACTCGGCCCAGATAGGCCGGTTTACGCCCAGTAGTAATATCCCCAACAACTTGGTATGTTGACTTTTGCATAGACCTCCCCGGCAATGGCGCCAGAAATCCTCATGCTACCTCTTGAGCACTGTGTTGGATTTCCTTGAAGAGGAAAGGGTGATGCAGCAGAGTAGAGTAAGTATTTCCCTCAGTTTTTGAGAACCAAGGTATCAATCTAGTAGGAGGCTACGGGCGAGTCCCTCGCACCTGCACAATACAAATAAATCCTCGCAACCAACGCGATAAGGGGTTGTCAATCCCTTCACGGTCACTTACGAGAGTGAGATCTGATAGATATGATAAGATAATATTTTTGGTATTTTTATGATAAAGATGTAAAGTAAAATAAAAGCAAAGTAAAAAAGCAAAGGCAATAAGAAAGTGTTGGGAGATTAATATGATAAAGATAGACCCGGGGGCCATAGATTTCACTAGTAGCTTCTCTCAAGAGCATAAGTATTTTATGGAGGGTGAACGAATTACTGTTGAGCAATTGACAGAATTGAGCATAGTTATGAGAATATCTAGGTATGATCATGTAAATAGGCATCACGTTCGAGACAAGTAGACCGACTCCTGCCTGCATCTACAACTATTACTCCACTCATCGACCGCTATCCATCATGCATCTAGAGTATTAAGTTCAAGAAAACAGAGTAACACCTTAAGTAAGATGACATGATGTAGAGGGATAAATTCATGCAATATGATAAAAACCCCATCTTGTGATCCTCGATGGCAACAATACAATACGTGCCTTCCTGCCCCTACTGTCACTGGGAAAGGACACCGCAAGATTGAACCCAAAGCTAAGCACTTCTCCCATTGCAAGAGAAACCAATCTAGTAGGCCAAACCAAACTGATAATTTGAAGAGACTTGCAAAGATAACCAATCATACATAAAAGAATTCAGAGAAGATTCAAATATTGTTCATAGATAGACTTGATCATAAACCCACAATTCATCGGACTCAACAAACACACCGTAAAAAGAAGATTACATCGAATAGATCTCCACGAGAGAGGGGGAGAACATTGTATTGAGATCCAAAAAGAGAGAAGAAGCCATCTAAATACTAACTATGGACCCGAAGGTCTGAGGTAAACTACTCACACTTCATCGGAGGGGCTATGATGATGTAGAAGCCCTCCGTGGTGGATGCCCTCTCCGGCGGAGCTCCGGAACAGGCCCCAAGATGGGATCTCATGGGTACAGAAGGTTGCGGCGGTGGAATTAGGTTTTTGGCTCCGTATCTGATCGTTTGGGGGTACGTAGGTATATATAGGAGGAAGAAGTACGTCCGTGGAGCTTCGTGGGGCCCACGAGGGTGGAGGGCGCACCCCCTACCTCGTGCCCACCTCGTGGCTTTCTTGCCGTAGGGTCCAAGTCTCCTGGATCATATTCAGTGAAAAAATCACGTTCCCGAAGGTTTCATTCCGTTTGGACTCCGTTTGATATTCCGTTTCTTCGAAACACTGAAATAGGCAAAAACAGCAATTCTGGGCTAGGCCTCCTGTTAATAGGTTAGTCCCAAAAGTAATATAAAAGTGGAAAATAAAGCCCAATAATGTCCAAAACAGTAGATATATAGCATGGAGCAATCAAAAATTATAGATACGTTGGAGACGTATCATGGCTGCACCCCCCGCATGCATATTGACATAACCTCGGTTATCGTCAGTCCTGATTGAGCCAGCACCTTTATCCGGCCCATCAGGTAAAGGACATCTCTGTTATCTTCCTCGTGAGGGCTCCGTCGGTGCCAGTTTTGGCGTTTCTTCAAAGGGGCATTGTCGAACTCGGGAAGACAAATCTGAATAGGATCCGGAAGGGGGACGTCCTCCATATAAAACCACTCCGAAGGCCAGTCTTCAGACGTCTTTTTTGGGGTACCGGACAGGTATCCTGTCCCGGCGATGCGCCATATTTCGGCTCCGCCCACTTGATACATTGACCCCCTCTGTGTACGGGGCACAAGGCAGAATAGCTTCTTCCACAACGCGAAATGAGCTTCGCAGCCCAGAAACAGCTCACAAAGGGCTACACAACCAGCGATATGTAATATGGAAGCAGGGGTGAAGTTATGCAACTGGAGGCCATAAAACTCCAGGAGCCCTCAGAGGAATGGATGGATTGGAAATCCAAGTCCCCTTAGTAAATAAGGAACAAGGCATACCCGCTCCCCCTTGGAGGGGCTAGGAAAGCTCTCCGCTTGCTCCCCGCCATTATAGGTGGTGAGCCCGGCTCGAATGGGGACCATATACGCTGGAGGGAGAAATCCCTGGGTCTGTAACTCCACTAATTGACTGTGCGGGATGGAACACTTCTTCCAATCTCCGGGCTTAGGGCTACGGGAGCAAGAGGAGGAGCTGCGATGGCCGGCCATGTTGGGATGGATTTTTCCGGGCGCGCTCCGATGAATGCTCGCTGGGGGAGGATGGTGTGATTTGGATCTGAGAATCCCCGTCTCTTTAATAGACAGTTTACTCTCATAACTAGGGTGGCAAATGTAAAAATGCCCTGGCTTCTCGCATTCGCTCGACACATGGAATATAGCCGTTATGGCACGTGGAAGCCAAGAAGCGCAACATTTATGAGAAGCCGGACACTATTCAAACAGGTATTCAGGATTTGGAGAAGAACCCGCCTTGCAATGCCGAAAACAATCTGCGTGTCGGACTCATCGTCATTGAAGCCTGGTTCAGGGGCTACTGAGGGAGTCCTGGATTAGGGGGTATCCGGACAGCCGGACTATATCCTTTGGCCGGGCTGTTGGACTATGAAGATACAAGATTGAAGACTTCGTCCCGTGTCCATATGGGACTCTCCTTGGCGTGGAAGGCAAGCTTGGTAATACGGATATGTAGACCTCCTCCCTTGTAACCGACTCTGTGTAACCTTAGCCCCCTCCGATGTCTATATAAACCGGAGGGTTTAGTCCGTAGGACAACAACAATCATACCATAGGCTAGCTTCTAAGGTTTAGCCTCTATGATCTCGTGGTAGATCAACTCTTGTAATACTCATATCATCAAGATCAATCAAGCAGGAAGTAGGGTATTACCTCCATCGAGAGGGCCCGAACCAGGGTAAACAACATGTTCCCTGCCTCCTGTTACCATCCGCCTTAGACGCACAGTTCGGGACCCCCTACCCCGAGATCCGCCGGTTTTGACACCGACAGTATGTTTATTTTGACTTCGTTGCGACTGTTTATCAGTTGAAGGTGGACCATCGTTGGCTTCTACCCCTTTGTAGATACTACGCAGGGTGTTTCCGCAATAACAAGACAACCCTTAGCCGACATCTCGGTGCCCGAAGGTGGTTGTGTTAGCAGAAACGAGGCAATCAAATATGCGGGCTTTATAACTTTCACTTAGTCATAGGAGCTTTCAACTAGGGAAGCTAGCTATGAGCCCCCGGTTAGTGTTCGGCGATAACCGAGGTCAAGTCGTAAACACTTCGGCCAATGTTATGAACGGACCATCTTTTAACATAGCCATTGGATCGCTTACCAGTTTACGCTTACTATGACAGTCAGTTTTCGGCTTTCTTCACTGAGGTGCTTAACCATGCGAGCTGGAAGCACAATCGCAGTGGTTCTCCCTTTGCACACCTAGCCGAACAAAATGGAACGTAGGAGGCAAGCACAGGAGCTGGGCAACCCAACTATTGACAAAAGACACAATTCGAAACTGATGCATATATAGCAATATCCGAGAATGTTTTTGCCGAATCTCTAAAGGTGTCTGGCGTTGCACTGCGAGACTTATGCTGGAAACACACAAATGTTTAAAAGTGCCATAGGCTTGGAAAACCAAAAAACTTCAGTAAAAACTTGATGTCCGAACTAGATCAAGTTTCGGTGCCAATCCGAAAATTGGTCTTAGAAAAAAATTGTGCTTCTGTCGTGCTTTAACATGACACATCCGATCTCAAGACTTCAAGTGGGTCAGCCTACGGCTTCAAGCTCCTTATACCGAAGGCAGAGTGCTTCTCCGAGGCCAGTTTAGCGAACTAAACTCGAGCGGCCTTAGAGAGAAGCTAGGCTATCCGACTATTGACCATGCACTTGAGTCGAAAAAGGAGCGGTAGAAAAAGACTTTGCAATGACCAAGAACAAAACACATATACTATAAAACAGCTCATATAAATTTTAAGAGCCCCCAGTTAACATGGGTAAAGAGAGTTTCTTTTAACGAACAACGTATGTGAGCAAGGTCTAACCGAACCCAAGTTAAAAATTTAAGACGTTGAGCATGAAAGCGACTTAGCTGGTTAATATGTACGGCATTGATGACGCAGTCCAAGCTAGATGCGAAACAAGGTTCCATCCCCCAAGCCGGTCCCGAGATGGCAGAGCGAAGATCTCGGCACTCCGAAGTGGTGACATAGCACAACCAATGCAGGCCGGCCGAGTGATGCCGAAGTCCCCAGCATGGGTCAGTACGCCGAGGTGACAATACCGCCCGACCCGGATCATTTACCTGTGCACAAAAAATAGTGCAAACCGGATATAATAGTAATAATAATAAATTTCAAAAATTGTTGCATAATTAACACTTTATGCAAAGTGAGTAATAAAAAAAATATGGCTTGTGTGTCGAACACTGGACGAGGTAGAGCTCCTTCAGCGATGCCGAAGTCCCGAGGCAACCGAACATGTCGGTATGGCAATTCGACCAACAAGGTGATCACACGAGCCGATTTACGCTGATTGGGACGACGACGTCGGCTTGCCGAAGTGGCCGTGTAACGCAGTCGAAGTCGAGTACCAACACATGTGAAATAGTGCACTCCAACAATAATAATATAAATATATAAAAATCCTCGCATAACTAATTTACGCAAAATAATTTATTTAAATATATGTGGCCTGGCGCCGAAGTCAATGTCGATGCAGGGCGTCGGCGTGACACAGTGAAGGCGTGACAAAGCCTGAATTTACAGGTCGGTCCGAGTTCCGTATGCGGCGTTCGACGAACTATGCACGGAAACTGACCGAACCACCATGCGACGGTCGTTAATGCGGCCGCCATTTGATAGACCTGCACACAGACGATGGAAAAAACCAGAGTAATAATTCCTTTGGAAAAATAAACCTAAAAAGCAAAAATTGCTAGGATTAATAGCACCTAGCTTATTTGTTGTAGCAGTTCGAAGAAAAGTGACTCCCAAAATTGGGAATCGATCCGCACACCCATTGCCTGATGGACGGTGAAGCGACGACATGGCGATGCTGGTAAAGGTTGGTTCGCCAAGGAAAAGCCCCCGGTCCAGCTAATGTGACGAAGCTGGTCGGTGGGTGACGCCGAAGGCTCCGGAGTAGGTTGATGAAGAGATGGTGAAGCCCCCTGTCTAGCCAAGGTGATGGAGCGGGTCAGTAAGGAGATGTTGCAGCTACCATGTAAGCTGAGGTGTTGAAGCAGTTTGGCGTGATGGACATCGTCTTGAAGACGCAACAGTGCGGTCAGGCTGACGCTGGTCATAGCTTGTGACGCGGTCAAAGCCGGATTGATGAAGTGACCGAACGGCGATGCCGGTGTGCCCGTTCCGTGTAATCCGTGGGGCGGCGTTGTTGGTGATGATTTATCCTTCGCGATGCCGAACACTTTTTTGGCTCGCCGAGATGATGATCCGAAGAAGATGAGCTCGGCTCAACAAAGCGAGGACGTGTCTAGCGCAGGTCGGCAGCCGTGGAGCAATGTTACCGGACTGGTTTGACACCAGCATGAGGGTGAAGAGTACCTCAGAGAAGGCTTAAAATTTTATGGGCACGTGTTAAGAACAACACACAATACCCTAGAATAAAATTTCTTTAAAAAGCTTTTCCAATATCACGTTCATAAAGAAACATGAATTCGGGTTGGATCCATATTCGCGCAGAAAACAGATCAAAAAATTGGTCCACTCATTGAAAGGTTCCCGAAGTTTGAACCGTCGGATCGAGCTGAAATTTTGAGGGGTGGTAGATATGGGAATTCTGCAGTAGATGAACGATTGGATCTTCCAAAGGACCTCCGAGCTTGGCTCTGGAGACCACGCCCTAAACTCGTCCAGATTCCCGTCCAGATTTGACAGGGCTCCGGTATATCGTAGATTGCCAGAGATTCCTCCATCGGAACTCGACGAAATTTTGCATGATTGTTGTAGACTTAGTTCCGCACAATTCCACCGAAGCAATCGTTAAAACGACACTCGAGGAGGCAGTGGCGGTGGATACAAGTTCGCTGTCCAGAAAAACAACACGGTCGCTCAAGGGCAATGTTGAGGTTGAGCCCCCGAGCTCCATGGATGATTCCTTCATGATCATGATAAAGATCAAAGTTGATGTTCATGAAGGCCCTCATCCGAACATGACGTTCGGAGGTAGGGCGCAATCCTCGGTCAAGCCAAGGTGACCAGTTGAGCCGGTGATGAAGATGCCGACGTCGCAGTTGATCTACAGTCGAGCCATTGATCCTTTGCCGATCACATAGCGGAACTCTCAATGAAAGCACCATTGTCGGTGTCAAAACCGATAGATCTCGGGTAGGGGGTCCCAAGCCGTGTGTCATGGATCGATGGGTAACAGGAGACAGGGGACACGATATTTACCCAGGTTCGGGCCCTCTTAATGGAGGTAATACCCTACTTCCTGCTTGATTGATCTTGATGAATATAGATATTACAAGAGTTGATCTACCCTCAGATCATATGTTGTGGTTTAAACCTGAGGGTAAGATGAATAATGTCATAATGATCTATCGACTAGCCTGGCCTTGGCTTATATAATGCACTAGAGGCCTAGGACAACAAGAGTCCTAGCCGAATACGTTGGTGGAGAGGAGTCCTTGTCTTGATCACCAAGTCTTGTGGAATACTCCTTGTATGCGGCATGGGCTGCCTGAAGTGGCCCATGAGTGAACCGCCATGGGGGTCCTCGGCCCGATCCACCTGGTTGGGAGAAGATGCGGTGAGTACCCCCTAGTCCAGGACACCGTCAGGCGATAATAGTCAAAATGCTTACCAGCAACGTCTTACTTTGATTCAGCGGTATTGTTGGATGAAGCGGCCCGGACTGACATTACATGACCATGTTCATGAGACTGGTTCTACCGACGTGCTTTGCACACAGGTGGCTGGCGGGTGTCTGTTTCTCCAACTTTAGTTGAATCGAGTTTGACTACGCCCGGTCCTTGTTGAAGGTTAAAACAACACACTTGACAAAAAATCGTTGTGGTTTTGATGCATAGGTAAGAACGGTTCTTGTTAGAAGCCCGTAGCAGCCATGTAAAACTTGCAACAACAAACTAGAGGACGTCTAACTTCTTTTTGCAGGGCATGCTGTGATGTGATATGGTCAAGACGTGATGAGATATAAATTGTTATATGAGATGATCATGTTTTGTTAAAGTTATCGGCAACTGGCAGGAGCTTTATGGTTGTCTCTTTATTGCATAAGATGCAAGCGCCATATAATTGCTTTACTTTATCGCTATGCGATAGCAATAGTTGGCGAGGCGACCATGTGATGACACGTCGGTAAAGATCAAGACGATGGAGATCATGGTGTCATGCCGGTGACAATGGAGATCATGACAATACTTTGGAGATGGAGATCAAAGGCACAAGATGATGATGGCCATATCATGTCACATATTTTGATTGCATGTGATGTTTATCTTTTATGCATCTTATTTTGCTTAGTACGATGGTAGCATTATGAGATGACCCCTTACTAAAATTTCAAGGTATAAGTGTTCTCCCTGAGTATGCACCATTGCGTCAGTTCTTTGTGTTGAGACACCACGTGATGATCGGGTGTGATAAGCTCTACGTTCACATACAACGGGTGCAAGTCAGTTTTGCACATGCAGAATACTCGGGTTAAACTTGACGAGCCTAGCATATGCAGATATGGCCTCGGAACACTGAGACCGAAAGGTCGAACGTGAATCATATAGTAGATATGATCAACATATTGATGTTCACCATTGAAAGCTACTCCATCTCATGTGATGATCGGACATGGTTTAGTTGATATGGATCACGTGATCATTTAGATGACTAGAGGGGTGTCTATCTAAGTGGGAGTTCTTAAGTAATATGATTAATTTAACTTAAATTTATCATGAACTTAGTCCTGATAGTATTTGCATATCTATGTTGTAAATCAATTGCTCCCGTATTGCTTCCCCGTTTTATTTATGATATGTTCCTAGAGAAAACCAAGTTGAAAGATGATAGTAGCAATGATGCAAACTGGGTCCATGATCTGAGGATTATCCTCATTGCTGCACAGAAGAATTATGTCCTTGACGCACCGCTAGGTGATTGACCTATTGCAGGAGCAGATACAGACGATATGAACATTTGGCAAAGCTCGGTATGATGACTACTTGATAGTTTAGTGCGCCATGCTTTATGGCTTAGAACCGGGACTCCAAAAACATTTTGAACAATAAGGAGCATATAAGATGTTCCATGAGCTGAAATTGGTATTCAGACTCATGCCCGAGTCGAGAGGTATGAGACCTCTGACAAGTATTCTTCCTACAAGATGGAGGATAATAGCTCAACCAGTGAGCATGTGCTCAGAATGTCTGAGTACTACAATCGCTTGAATCAAGTGGGAGTTAATCTTCCAGATAAGATAGTGATTGACAGAGTTCTCTAATCACTATCACCAAGTTACTGGAACTTAGTGATGAACTTAGCGAAGGTAGAAATCAAGAAAAGCATCAAGTGTTGATGGTTGACAAGACCACTAGTTTCAAGTAAAAGGGCAAGGGAAAGAAAGGGAACTTCAAGAAGAATGACAAGTAAGTTGCCACTCCCATGAAGAATCCCAAAGCTAGACCCTAGCCTGAAACTGAGTGCTTCTGCTGCAAAGGAAATGGTCACTGGAAGCGGAACTGTCTCAAATACTTGACGGATAAGAAGGATGGCAAAGTGAACAAAACTATATATGATATACATGTTATTGATGTGTACTTTACTAGTATTCATAGTAGCCCCTGGGTATTCGATACTGGTTCAGTTGCTATGATTAGTAACTTGAAACAGGAGTTATAAAATGAGCAGAGACTAGTTGAGGGCAAGGTGACGGTGTGTGTTGGAAGTAATTCCAAGGTTGATAAGATCACCATCACACACTCCCTTTACTTTCGGGGTTAGTGTTGAACCTAAAATAAATGTTATTTGGTGTTTGCGTTGAGCATAATATGATTGGATCATGTTTATTGCAATATGGTTATTCATTTAAGTCAAAGGATAATTGTTATTCTATTTATATGAATAAAACCTTATGCGGTCATACACCCAAGGTGAATGGTTTAGTGAATCTCGATTAGTGATACACATATTCATAATATTGAAGCCAAAAGATGCAAGGTTAATAATGATAGTGCAACTTATTTGTGGCACTGCTGTTTAGGTAATATTGATGTAAAGCGCTTGAAGAAACTCCATGCTGGTGGGCTTTTGGAATCACTTGATGCTTGCGAACCATGCTTCATGGGCAAGATGACTAAGACTCCGTTCTCCGGAACAATGGAGCAAGCCACTGACTTATTGGAAATAGTACATACCGATGTATGCGATCCAATGAGTCTTGAGGCTCGTGGCGGCTATCGTTATTTTCTGACGTTCATAGATGATTTGAGCAGATATGGGTATATCTACTTAATGAAACAGAAGTCTGAAACATTTGAAAATTTCAAAGAATTTCAGAGTGAAGTTGAGAATCATCATAACAAGAAAATAAAGTTTCTACGATCTGATCGCGGAGACGAATATTTGAGTTACGAGTTTGGCCTTCATTTGAAACAATGTGGAATAGTTTCACAACTCATGCCACCTGGAACACCACAGCGTAATGGTGTGTCCGAATGTCGTAACCATACTTTATTGGATATGGTACAATCTAAGATGTATCTTACCGATTTACCACTCATTTTGTGGTTATGTCGTGGTTTTGTCACGACAGATGTCCTGGTGAAAGGACTTAGTCATGGAGCCATCGCAACGGGTTAGCTTAAAGGGGTTAAAGCGGGACAAAGGACACAAGGGTTATACTGGTTCGGCCCCTTGCGGTGAAGGTAAAGGCCTAATCCAGTTGATGTGGAATTGCTAGGGTTTTGATGACCAGGGAGCGAATCCGCTATGCCTGGCTCTCGACTCATTTTTTGTTGTCCCTAAACCGCCACCGGGTCATCCCTTTATATACACAGGTTGACACCCGGCGGTTTACAGAATCCCGAGGCCGGCTCATAAACGTGTCCGGCTCGGTTTCTACCCTTTCTTATCTTACAACACAAGTTACATATCATATGGCGGTTTACGTCTACAGGCCCTAATCCGCCTTTGGGCCCTGGGCCTCCATGTTAGATCTCCTCCATAAAGCGCCACACTCCTTGTCTTCATGGGCTTAAAATATGAATAATTCATTATGGGTATAACCCGGCCCCTCTTGGCCGGTTTATACTCAGTAGTAATATCCCCAACATTAGGCCCCAGATTGATTTGAACCTATTCATGTCAATCTTAAACACTTAGAAAATTCCTCCTTCAGCACCTTCGCGTAAATCTTGTAAACCACCATGACGTCATCTTCTAGGATCATAATAAACCGCCATGACGTCACCTGTTATTAAAAACTGTATATATCTCACCTTCATTAATGATCCTCCGACAATCGAGGTGACAACTCTGTCACATATCCAACTTTTGGGCTCCTCGATTTTCGCTCCTGTTACTTATCCCTTCACCTTATAAATAAGATCGGGTGGGGGGGGGTCCTTTTCATTCCCCCCATGCCTCCTCGCTTCCTCTTCTTCCTTGCGCCGACCCGACCCTCACGCGCGGCTGCTGTCGTCAAGCTCTGCCCTCGACCTCATCTCCGGCCGCTGCATCAACCTGAACATACCAGAGAAACGCGACGCGCCTTCGCTATTCTGTCAGCAACAGTAAGTTTCCCCTTCCTTGCTCTAGATCCGCCATTAGGGTTTCAGCGTTCATCGAAGTTCGAAGCTGTTCTTCTCTGTTCATCTCCGTAGTGTAAATGACGACCTTAGATCTGACATTTTCTTACGCAATCGTAGTTATAATCCCCTTTTTCATCCTTAGAACTACTTGAACACCTATATTTTGAGTCTGAATATACTTTGATTTACTGACACACTGCAGATCTGAAATTACCATATCAATCTGTGAAACTTGTTTTTCCCTTACTTACATATTTTAGATCTGTACTTTCCATCCCAAGGTAGCCGGTTTAAATTTTTTAGAAAATGATAATCCAGTAGGTACCATTAGTCCCCTCTTAAACCTCCGATTCGTTTATCTTTGCAACCCCTCCAATGTCAGACTCTGGTTTAATAATGTGCATCCGCCTCTGTCTTCTCCTTCTGATCTTGCGTCGCTTTATGCTTGTCTGTCATAAATCTTAAACCGGCATTGATCTTTTTCCAGCTCTTCATTTGAAATGTCCAAACAATTTTATGCTTGTAACTGGGTCCCTTCCCGGGTTACTGAAGAAAAACTGAATGGGTGCGTTGCAACTGGCGCTTTAGCAAAAAAGGACGTCATACACTGGAGGGCCCCCGGTCCAAAAAATCCTCCTAAACCCAAGGATGGAGAAGTGATTGTATTTGTTGACCACCTGGGTCGAGGGTTCAATCCTCCTGAATAAAAAAAATTCCATGATGTACTTGCTAGCTTCCAACTCCACCCTCAAGATATTAGTCCCAACTATGTGTCCAATATTTGTAAGTTTCAAGTGTTCTGTGAAGCTTATCTACAGGAAGAGCCCACTGTTGAATTGTTTAGAGACTTTTTCTATTTCAACCACAATACTGAATTTACAGACGGACCCAATACTGAACTTGGTGGGGTTTCAATTCAAAATAGGAAAGATGTCAGTTTTCCTCACGCCAAACATCATACTCACCCCAAACATTGGAACCAGACTTGGTTCTATTGCCGAGATACACTCCTATTGAAGAGAATCCTCTGACGGGTTATCATGCTCACCGGCTTACCAACACACATCCATTCCCTTAGAGGCTAACTGCAAAGGAATGGTCCAACTATGCACCACAACTCTCAAAGCTTAGACATTTATGGCGAACGGTTTAACATTCGTCGACTTTGTTCGCTGCTGGATATCCTGGAGCATTCTGCCCTTAAGCCATCGCCCCGGTTTGATGTGCGAATATACAGGGGACTTAAAAGATCCACAACGGCATATCAACATTCAGCTAACTGATGCTGAAATTACAGAAGCTGTTAAAAAGATATTGGATGAACCGGTGGCTGTCTGCAGCAAAACAGGGCTTAGTCCCTTATGCATTTTCAATAAACCGCCAGCTGTAAGAATTGCATAACTCTTATTTTTAATCCAACCCTTATAATTTTCTCTCATAACTTTCATCAATCTTTGACAGGAGGATGATCCATTCTGGAAAAAGAAACCGCAAGATAAACCGGCAAAGACACCTCGTGTCAAGACTAAGGCCACCAAGCGGACTGCCAAAAAGAAAACCGCCGACTCCACCGATTTAAACTTTGATGATGATGATGAAAATCACGAGTCAGAGGTAGAACTTGATTCACTTGGTTCCTTCTTCATTCATCTTATTGATAATGATTATTACCAGGAGGACGCAGAGGCTAGTCAAGTTGGTGACGTAGAGGTAATTATTCTTTCCTCCGGCTCAGAACCTCCGCCAACTCCGAAAACTCGCCAAGCAAACCAGAAAGTAAGATTTTCTCACCCTCTAGGTCACATGGATCCAAACTTTCTTTTGAAGAAACAACAACAAGCTTGCCGCACAACTCGGCACAGCGGTCATGTGGTAACTTCTACTGGTTTACCAAACACGCCAGTTCGTAAGTGCCGCCCAATGGTCTCTTATACTCTGACCCACGTTATCCTAAGGCAGGTTATTTCCGACAACCTCTTACGCCATCTGATTCAAATTATCAGGGAACATCCCATTCTTCTTCTGGAGAATCAACAAGGACGCAACTACCAAACCTTAAAACGGTTCCTGGGTAAGCAAGTTTAAAATGACCCTTAACATTCTCTGTTTTATTCACTGTATCAACATTTGTACTTGTTCTTTTCAGCGCCAAACCCAGGCCCAGCAAAAAGGCCAAGTTTAATAAACTGGCTGATGATAACTCGGCTGATGAACCGGAGAAAATTGCAGAACAGTTTGAACCCAATCCTGATGCTATTCCAGATGATCCGCCTCCACAAGACCATGAAACCTTTGCTGAACAGATGGAAGATGATCCTATAGGCCATGCTACTGATCCACCCAGTCCTACTAAAGATGCTGATAAACCAGCAAGCCCAGTCAAAGCAGTTGGTGATAAAACAAATGATATCATGATTACTGGCGTTAGGCACACCCCCTGGCAATCCTGTCGCTTTATCAAAGCATAATGCCAAGGATGAATTTTCTGCTTTGGGCAAGGGCAAGTGGAATGTAGATTTGTCTAGCTACGCTCACCTCAACGCCCAAGATATCCATTCTGGGTATTTAAACCACCTGTACACAAGTCGTGACTATGAAGCCGGTTTAGTGAACATGATGAAGGAGCGGTATGAGGTAAATGCCATTAACTTTGCATAATTGTTTCTCCCTTGTGTCCAATTTTCTAATATCAACTCCTATAGCCCCCAAGGTCCGGTTTATGATACCAATGTAAACCGGGACTTTATAATACTTTTAACTTTTGCTTGCGTTGCCCCCAAGGGCCTGTTTATCTTTAGAAGATGAATTGGGACTAGAATATTGATCTTTCCACTTTTGCCTGCATAGCCCCCAAGGGCCGGTTTATCTCTTCAAGATGAACCGAGACTGTATTATTGAGAAAATATACATTAGCCCCCAAGTGCCAAGAATAATACTTGAATTGATCTTGGGACTTACAAGAACATTTTGATAAGAAGCAATAGACATTAGCCCCCAAGTGCCAAGTGTATAACTTGTTATGTGCTTGGTACTTCAAATATATGCTGTCAACTTATAACATGTATATCTCTTACAGGCTGAGCTGAGCAAAAAGGAATCCCAAACTGCTGATCTTGAAGAAAACATCAAGTCCCAACATGCAGAAACCTCCAAAGCCAAAGAGAAACTGAAAGAGGACTTCAAGAAGGAGCGGGCAGACTGGGACGTAGAGAAAGCCACACTGCAAAAAAGGGCTAATGATGCAGAAGCAGCTCTTAATCCGGTGGTAGAAGAGCTAACTGGTTTGAAGCGGCAAATAAATGCCACGACCACTGCTGTATTTGGTAAGTATTCTTACTATAAGCTTTTATCATGTATTATCCCATAAACTGCCAGTTTATCAACATGCATAATGATGCAGGACCTCACATGACCCATTTTGGATCTGATATGCAAAATAAATTGAAGCCTGCCTATACTCTTATAGAGCAGTTATATACCGGCGCACAACGGATCATCTACACTGCCTCTCATAACAAACCGCCTCCAACATTGATCAAGGATACATTAGAGAGGCTGTCAATGCTGCCCGCCCAGTTTGAGGAGTTAAAAAGATCAGCGGCTAGGGCGGGCCCTCTGATCGCGCTAACCCGAGCTAAAGCATGGGTGCCAGATCTTGACCCGACGGATGTAGGAAATGGCTACCCGAGCGTAAAGGAGGACGAATCAGATTTTGATAATGATGCCCTCCGAGCTTTGATAAGGGAAATGCGTCCAGTGGCAAGAAAATTGGCTGAAGACAGTGACTTGTCATATTACCAGTCGATTTATGAGCCAACAATAAACGGGTGACTGCACCAACTTATGATGTGCAAAACCTTATCCCGCCAATCCGTAAGCATACCTACGCCCCTGATGTTGAACCATCCACCCTTATAAGCAATGAAGCTGTCTTCCAAGCCTTAACTGGGATTGACTAGACAACCATTGACTTCCAGCCGCTGGGTGGAGAGGAGGAGGATGAACCGGCGTAGGATGATCCACAACCTTCAAGTCAGCCTGGTGAAATTAATGATCCAGAGGTCGGTTTAATTTCTGCATACTACAATACTTGTGAGAAACAATTATCCTTTTGGGCATCGAATCACCTTGTAATAGGCTAGCTGAAACACTTCTGTGCTATGCCATCGTGTATATTCACTTTTGCATAACACTGTTAATCCGTCATAATTATGCTATGTCTACTTATGATCCTTAGCAGCTTTATTCAATCTTGTTTTTGCATACAAGAAGTTGAAAGTGTCCTAGCGGTTTACCGCCGGGCGGGTCATGATGCCCAAATATATAGCCAGGGTTTATAACCAAGGTTGTATTTGAAAATAATCAAATATGAAATAGATGATACCTGCAACATTGAATCACGTCGTTGGTTGGCCAACTTTTTTGTAGTTAGGGTGATACCCCCAATCTTGAGTAATGATAACTCCTCCCATATTGTGCCGGTTTATCATAAAACTGTACTGGGTTGTGATAAACACCGGATTATCCATATATAACACTGGCGACTTATAGTCGAAACCAGACCGGGTCAATAACGCAGGATTATAACTGATCATGTACTGACAACGTGTAGTTGAAAGCCAAGCCGGGTCAATAAACGCCGGTTTATCATAAAATATTATAAACCTCATCAAAGGAGAAGAAACTTGGAAAATAAAAGCATAAAAAAGAACATGCAAGGCTTTTCATGGGCTGCCAGGCCCAAAATCGAGGCTTTTCATGGGCTGCCAGGCCACTGAGTTAAACTATTTTACAAAGCCTTTTAAGATGGACCTCACATTAACCAATCGTCGTTTTAACTTTGACAAGTTCAGGGTCTATGAGATTGACTTGTCAAACGTTCGGCGGGTCATACCAGGATTACCTCGACGGAGTGGCTTACTTAAAGAGGCAGGATAACCCAGGGTTTTAGGTGAATACACCTGGCTTCCAAGCCTGGCTTGATAGCCTATTACAAGGGTTTAGACTCTTTGTTCTTTGAGAAGCAAAGAGCCCCCAAGAAATATTTTGAGCTGTGCTCAGTGGGTGCCTATGTTTGAGTTGTGCTTTTGCAACACTCTCTTTGGCCCCTAAGTGATTTCCTTTTGGCCTTAAGCCGATCGAGAGGTGCAGCTATGGTTCGAATACGACCAAGCCCCCAAGTGATTTCCTTGGTGGCCTTACGTCGATCAAGACGTGTAGGTATTGTTCGAATACGACCAAGCCCCCAAGTGATTTTTTTATATATGGCTTTATAAGCCGTATCAATGGGCAAACAGGACTCCGCTTTATAAACAGAAGCCCCCATGTAACCACACATGATGTAAGAAAACAACAGAGACCCGCTTTAGCTGAGGTTCCAGTTTATTATATTGATCATAATATATACATTGTAATAACTATGTACATAAGAAGAGCCTGTGGCTCAAGTATAGTAAGGCCAAAGATGAGCGATATTCCATGGCCGGTGGGTCTCCTCCTCCGATTTACATGAGTCTTTGCGCTCTTGAACATCGATAAGGTAGTATGACCCATTATGCAGATTCTTGCTGACCACAAAGGGTCCTTCCCAAGGCGGGGATAACTTGTGCATATCAATCTGATCCTGGATGAGTCGGAGCACCAGATCACCTTCTTGAAAGGTTCTGGTTCTAACTCGGCGGCTGTGATAACGATGCAGATCTCGCTGATAAATTGCCGAACGGGCTGCTGCAATGTCGCGCTCCTCATCTAACAGGTCAAGGGCTTCCTGTTGTGCCTTCTCATTGTCAGCTTCGACATAAGCTGCCACACGAGGTGAGTCATGACATATGTCACTAGGGAGAACCGCCTCTGCTCCGTAAACCATGAAAAAAGGCGTGTAACCCGTAGATCTGTTGGGCGTGGTATGGATGCTCCATAACACGGAAGGTAACTCTTCCACCCAACAACCCAGCGTCCTCTACAGGGGAACCATAAGCCGGGGCTTGATGCCTCCAAAAATCTCTTGATTGGCTCTCTCCGCTTGACCATTAGATTGGGGGTGAGCCACTGATGACATGTCAAGCCGGATATGCTCACGTTGACAAAACTCTTTCATAACACCCTTAGACAGATTAGTGCCATTATCAGTTATGATGCTGTGTGGAAAACCAAAACGGAAAATCACCTTTTTGATGAACTGAACCGCCGTGGCTGCATCACACTTACTGACTGGCTCTGCTTCCACCCACTTAGTGAACTTGTCAACCGCCACCAATAGGTGGGTCTTCTTATCCTTGGATCTCTTAAAGGGCCCAACCATATCCAGCCCCCAAGTTGCAAATGGCCAAGTGATTGGAATCATCCTCATTTCTTGAGTCGGAACATGAGCTCGCCGTGAAATTTTTTGACAACCATCACATTTTTTGACCAAGTCTTCAGCATCAGCATGAGCCGCCAGCAAATAAAAACCGTGACGAAAGGCCTTGTGAGGGAGTCCCGGATTAGGGGGTGTCCGGATGGCCGGACTATATCTTCAGCCGGACTCCTGGACTATGAAGATACAAGAGGGAAGACTTTGTCCCGTGTCCGATTGGGACTTTCCTTGGCGTGGAAGGCAAGCTTGGCGATGCGGATATTTAGATCTCCTACCATTGTAACCGACTTTGTGTAACCCTAACCCTCTCCGGTGCCTATATAAACCGGAGGGTTTTAGTCCGTAGGACAATATATACAACAATCATACCATAGGCTAGCTTCTAGGGTTTAGCCTCCTTGATCTCGTGGTAGATCTACTCTTGTACTACCCATATCATCAATATTAATGAAGCAGGACGTAGGGTTTTACCTCCATCAAAAGGGCCTGAACCTGGGTAAAACATTGTGTCCCTTGTCTCCTGTTACCATCCGCCTAGACGCACAGTTTGGGACTCCCTACCCGAGATCCCCCGGTTTTGACACCGACATTGGTGCTTTCATTGAGAGTTCCTCTGTGTCATCACTTTTAGGCCTGATGGCTCCTCCGATCATCA
Organism: Triticum dicoccoides; assembly: GCF_002162155.2. Classification (NCBI taxonomy): domain Eukaryota; kingdom Viridiplantae; phylum Streptophyta; class Magnoliopsida; order Poales; family Poaceae; genus Triticum; species Triticum dicoccoides. Next base: position 691,700,656 of record NC_041382.1, on the reverse strand, counting down.
ACAGCGATGTAGTCCTGGGCGAGACTTTTCTCCCCGAACAGATCTTCGTCTTCGGCGGCTTCGCACCGCGGGCCAATTCGCTTGGCCATCTGGAGTAGATCGAAAGCTATGCCCATGGCCATCAAGTCAGATTTGGAAGCTTGAATTATACGGCTGATATCCGCGGAGATTTGATCTTCGACGGGTTCGAGCCACGGCCGGGCGCGCCGCACTGTCACGATGGGCACGATCTAGCTCTGCCGCCGAACAGTGCCCTGGAGGCCGCACCCGCGTCAGCTCCGACCCTTAATTCAGAGACAACTGCGCCGATCGAGGACGGGTGGTTGGACACCGCCTCGGGGGCTGCAATCTCTATGGCGATCCAGCGAAACACCAGCCTTTCCCTCCATGATGCCCGTGACTCCAAGGTGCCGGACTCTTCTCCGGACTCCGAGCCCTCCGCGCCCACACTAATCGAATCTGATTGGGCACCGATGATGGAGTTCACCGCCGAGGATATCTTTCAGCACTCGCCCTTCGGCGACATTCTGAATTCACTTAGGTCTCTCTCTTTGTCAGGAGAGTCCTGGCCGGACTATGACCGGCAGGATTGGGATACGGACGACGAAGAAATTCGATGCCCACCCACCACCCACTTCGTAGCCACTATCGATAATTTAAACGACGTACTCGACTTTGACTCCGAAGACATCGACGGTATGGACGACGATGTAAGAGACGGACATGAACCAACGCCTATAGGGCACTGGACAACCACCTCATCTCATGATGTGTACATGGTGGATACACCTAAAGGAAGCGACAACGAGGAACACGGGGATGCAACGAAGGATCGATCTCTCGAAAAGCAATCAAAGCGGCGGTGTAAACGCCGCTCCAAGCCCCGCCTCGATAAAAACAACAGCCATACAGACCCAGCCATAGAGCAGGATGAGCCGGCGGACGACGAGCATGCCCTAGAGCAACCGTCCGAACAGGCCAACTCGGATAAAGAAACCGAACAACCCGCCCTCGGCAAAAACGGCATTCCGGACGACCTTACGCCGGATAAGCTCACGGAGCAGAAGAACCTCCACAAAAGGCTCGTTGCAACCGCACGTAGCCTGAAAAAGCAGAAGTGGAAGCTAAAAACTGCGGAAGATGCACTTAGAATCAGATGGAGCAAAGTACTCAACACCGCAGACAAATACGGCGGCAGTCACCACACTAAAAGCTACCCGAAGCGAAAGCTACTGCCAGAATTTGACGAGGAGGCCTTAGAGCCCCCCCATTCAAAAAGTAAGAAAGCCACCCGGTCGGATAGACGACCCAATGGCCAGCATAAAGGGGCAAGCGGCACCGCATTCAATCCGGCATGCGACCCACTCAAGGATTCTCATCAAAAAGATGGCCCAGCTAGATCTATCTATCGACCAAGAAAGAAAGCTCTCGCAAGCTACGCAACACAACCAATATCCGAACATCATGGCACACCCAAAAACAGGGGTGCCGCACACCCCCTATGTCTTACTGATGAGGTTCTGGACCACGAATTTCCAGCGGGATTCAAGCCCGTAAACATAGAGGCATATGATGGAACAATAGACCCTGGAGTCTGGATTGAGGATTATATCCTCCACATAGAGGCAAGAGCAGATGACCTCCACGCCATAAAATACTTACCCCTCAAACTTAAAGGGCCAGCTCGGCATTGGCTTAAAAGCCTTCCCGAAAACACTATTGGAAGCTGGGAAGAGCTCGAGTATGCTTTCCAGGCAAATTTTCAAGGGACTTATGTCCGCCCTCTGGATGCAGACGATCTCAGTCACATAACTCAACAGCCTAGAGAGTCAGCCCGGAAATTCTGGAACAGATTTCTTACTAAAAAGAATCAAATAGTCGACTGTCCGGACGCCGAAGCCTTAGCAGCTTTTAAGCATAACGTTCGAGACGAATGGCTCGCCAGACACCTCGGCCAAGAAAAGCCAAGAACAATGGCCGCATTAACAATCCTCATGACCCGCTTTTGCGCAGGCGAGGACAGCTGGTTGGCAAGATGCAGCACCAGCGACCCAAGTACATCCGAAGTTAGAGATGGAAACGGAAAACCCTGGCGCAACAAGGACCAGTGCCGCACTAAGGAAAGCAGACCAGAGAGCACGGCAGTTAATGCTGGATTCAAAAGCTCTCGGCAGAACCAGCAAAAGCCGCCCCTCAAAGATAATAGGGACGAGCTGTCCAACTTAAATAAAATCTTGGACAAGATATGTCAGCTATACAGTACTCCTGGGAAGCCTGCAAACCATACCCACAGAGATTGCTGGGTTTTTAAACAATCCGGCAGACTCAACACCGAACACAAGGGGCTCGACACACCAAGCGAAGACGATGACGAACCCCAAAAGCAGAGCACCTAGAAACAAAAGAATTTTCCACAAGAAGTAAAAAACAGTACACTTCCTTCACATAACAAAACGTGCGGCACCCATAAAGGTACGTGCCATACGGCCTATCCCAAAGGAGTCTCGCCACTGGTTGTCAACACCTATCATCTTTGATCATCTGGATTACTCTAGAAGTATCAGGAACGCAGGCTGGACTACCTTGGTACTCGATCCAATAATTGGCGGACTCCAGTTTACAAATGTCCTGATGGATGGCGGCAGCGGTCTAAACCTGATATATCAGGACACAATCCGCCACATGGGGATAGACCCAACAAGAATTCACCACAGCAAAACCTCCTTTCAAGGGGTAACGCCAGGTCCGGATACCCATTGCATGGGTTTTCTCCGGCTTGAAGTTATATTCGGCTCCCTCGATAACTTCCACCGTGAAAAGCTAACTTTCCACATCGTCCCATTCTCAAGTCGCTATCAAGCACCGCTGGGACGCGAAGCTTTCACCCACTTTAACGCAATACCGCATTATGCATCTCTTACGCTCAAGATGCCCAGTCCACGTGGCATCATCTCATTAAAGGGGAAGCATTGAGTCCGCCCCCCGTGTGGAAGACCGTGCGGTTGTCTTAATAGCCCCACAATAAAACGGCTTCATCAGCCAAAACATCTAAACATGTCGTTAAGACCACGGACACGGCTAGACGAGTCCGGCATAAACATATAATTAATACAGGCTTAATAGCCGTATACCCCTGCGTTAGGGGCTCCGCGCATATACAATACGAGACAATCAAGCTCAATTTTACCCATTTCAATTTATACTTTGTTTATTTAGTATAACTTCTGTTCGGCATGACCTTTTTTCAACTAAGTTCCTCTCTTTTACAGATGAACATCGTGCTGCGCCCGTCCAGGATATGGCACAACGGAGACACAAGCGCAGACGTGCAGCAGGGACCCGTTCCAAGGATTCTTTTCAGATTAAGACCTTGCGTAAACCTTTTTTACTGTCTCTTGTTGATACACATCCCCTGGTTTTTCTTTTGGTATAACCAAGGAGGAGGCTGGCGTCTTGGCATGTGGCCACGTCAGAATTTTGCACGTACCTGGACACTAGGGGCTTATACCTAAGGGCGCTGACCCGCCCGCCCTCATAAAGACCGAATACCTTAGGGAGTGTTCGGGGTCGCGAGTTTGGCCTTATATGCATCAGCTCTGAATCATGTCTTTGGTCAAATGTTGGGTTGCCCGGCTCCTGTGTTTTGCTGCCTTATGTTCTGCTCTATCGGTTAAGGCGGCACCAGGAGAACTACTGCGATTGTGCCCCGGTTCGGCCAGGCGAGCACCTCAGTAGAGAAAGCCGAAAACTAACTGTCATGATATAGCGTGAGACTGGTCAACCACTCGATGACTTACCAGAATCTATAGGATTCCTCTGCATTAACGAAGGGCCGTTTCCCGGTCAGGCACATCCGTGCCTCGAATCCGGGCTAGCGCAGGCGCCACCAGGGGCTATATAAGTAGCCTCACTATCAAGCTCCTATGGCTAAGTGAAAGTGATAAAGCATTATAGTCCGATTGCCTAGTTCACTGCGCTATCACCTCCTTTGTAGGACTAAGACGTTGGATCAAGAGTGAAAATGCGCCTTCTGCGAACACCCCCGCATTATTTGCGTGGGGGCTGAAGCCGACGACTGCCATCTTTCAGATGATATATATATATCTTAAACGGCCGCACATGAGGTGTTACAATACTTGAAGGCACAAGTATAAAAAGCTTCTACAATTTATCAAAATATTGTTTTACAATAAAATATGCTATTAGAACATAGCATCCTTCGAGCACTGCGTCTATATTACACGAGCGCCTTGAAGGACTTCCTGAAAATAGTGCTCGGCGGGTACTCGGCTTTTGTCTGAATCTCGGGATGCAACAACGCTGGTCTCCATCTCTGCCCAGTATGTCTTGACATGGGAAAGAGCCATCCGTGCGCCCTCTATGCATGCTAACCTCTTTATTGCATTGATACGCGGCACCACACCAAGGAATTGCTGCACCAAGCTGAAATAACTCTTTGGCTCCGATCTCTCCCGCCACAGATGACTCATGATGCACTTCATGGCGAGCCCGGACAACCTATTCAGCTCGGCCCATTCGGCCAGACGATCGGCCACTGATAGTGGGCGCTCTGGATTGTGGAACTGCGACCAGAGGAGTTTCTCCACTTCGCGATCTTCTTGACCTCGAAAGTGTTCGGTCGCATCAGCAGCACTTGCCGCCAAATCTAGATAGGTGTCCGCCGTACTCCACAATCGGTCCAACGAAGCATGCTTAGGATCACAAAACTTTCTCGGCAGCATGAAGGGCTTACCAGCCGGGATTTCTCCGGCCTGACGCAGCTCCTCCTTCGCAGCTCTCATTGTAGAGCGAGCATCCTTGGCATCGGCAACGGCCTTTTCCACGGACGTCTGCCCCGCCCGGTCTTCTTTTTCAAGAAGCTTGCAACGATCAGTAGCGCTCTTCAGCTTCACGGCCATCTCGGCCATCTCTTTCTTGCTTCGGCAGTGAGCAGCTCGTTCAGCTTTCAGCTCTTCCATTGCCTTTCCGGCAGCCGCATCACTTTTCCTGGCTTGCTCCTTGGCTCGGGAAAGTTCCGCCCGAAGATTCTCCATGGCAGCGGCACCATTTGCGTCAAGCACACACATTGTAAGATACTGGCATAAAGCTCCTCTTACTAGGTGCCGCCAGAGGAAACACATACCTTGTGCCTCGTGAAGCCGCTTGTTGACAAGCGCGATGTCGGCATCTGCCACGTCAAGTTGCCGCTTTAGCTCGACAAACTCATCAGTCCGGCTAGCCACCGGACACTTCGCTGCCTACGTATGAAGGCGACATATCAAACCTGGGATTATGATCCTTTGCGCGCCGTCACTTTTGACAATGTACAGAGTCTCAGGGGCTACTATCTACACAGGGCGCATCTTATTTATGCGCAACTGTCAAAAAGCATACACTATTTCACGTACCTCAAAACCTGTCAGTAAACTCTTGATGGCCTCATGCAACCCGCTCTCCGCGGATGAAATCCTCTCAATCACCATACCCATCAAGGCACGGTGCTCCTCTGAGATAGATGCTCGCCCTAGCAGATCCTTCAGCTCCTCCGAACATGCACCGGACGGTGCCGGACTTGTCCGATGGCCCTTTTCGAAGGCCGGACGTAGAGGGCTTTGGGGGCCCATATGAGTACCTTCCGGCCCTGCCAAATTCGGAGAAACCCTCTGCGATGATACCTCAGGGTCGCCCGCCTCGCTAGGCGGTACGGCAGGGGGAGGTGTTCCGCTATCCTTCATCTCCGGAAGAAGGTCCCCCAAAGACGAGCTCTGCTGAGAAGGGCTGAGGTCCGAACTACAAGGTAAAATTTCGGTTACTTTTCTCAGATATAAAGCAAGGATTTCTCTCATCTTTCAAGAAGAAAATCTTTCTCTACTTACGGCTTGCTGGAGGGCTGATCCCCTTAAGGTCATAATTCGGCCAAGGTATCCCCCGGCGTAGGACCCTCTGACGAGGATTTCTTCCCTCGCTTTGAGGCCACGGTCTCTCGGTCTTCAGAGGCGGTCCTCTTCTTCCCCCGAGGAGAGGAATTTTCGGTTCCTCCCTTCCAAACAGCCTCCTTCGAGGATGCCGTAGTTTCCTTGTCCCCTCCCTTGCTTTCCTCCAAAGGCACAATCTTCAACATCCGGACTAGCACGGGATCCGACCTGGTCTCGGGGAGGGGAGCCGGACACCTGATCAGCTTTGCTTTCTCTAACCACTCCTGTTTAAAAGGAAAGCTCTTTTAGGGGCTAGTTTATGACAAATATACGGATAGCGAGTCCGGGCACAAGGCTACTTACTTGAGTATCCGGGCGATTGCAACTTAGACCTGCGTCCTCGGTCAAATCCGGACACATTGCTTGTGATCCGAAGAACAGTTTATACATCTCCGCGGGCGTTGCGCCCATAAAATGCTGGAGACCTGGCAGTCCCTCCGGATTAAACTCCCATAGGCGAAGGGAGCGACGTTTGCCGGGCAGGGTATGGCGGATCAGCATGACCTTCGTCACTTTGACCAGGCTGAGATCTCTTTCTAAGAGATCCCTGATGCGACCCTGCAACAAGGGCACGTCCCTGGATTACCCCCAGTCTAGTCCTTTATTGACCCATGACGCTAGTTGTGGAGGGGGACCCGAGCGAAAGGCAGGTGGTGGCACCCACTTGGTGCCCCTGGGAGCGGTGATATAGAACCACTCTTGTTGCCATAAGCCGAGCTCCTCTTGAAAAGAGCCCTCGGGCCATGGAGCATCAGCATTCTTGCTTATAACAGCACCTCCGCACTCTACGTGCCGTCCCTCGATCATCTTCGGATCTACTTTGAAGGTCTTGAGCCATAGTCCGAAGTGAGGAGTAACACGGAGGAATGCTTCACACACGACGATGAATGAGGAAATATGGAGGATAGATTCCGGTGCTAAGTCGTGAAATTCCAGCCCATAATAGAACATTAGCCCCCTCACGAAGGGATCCATCGGGAAGCCTAACCCCCGAAGGAAGTGAGACATGAACAACACGCTCTCACCGGGCTGGGGACTGGGAATGACCTGCCCTTGAGCAGGCAGCCTATGCAAAATTTCGCCGGTCAAAAACCTGGCCTCTCTCAACTTTAGCATGTCCTCCTCCGTGACGAAGGAGGGCATCCATCGGCCTCGAAGGTCGGAACCGGACATTGTCGAAGATCCGAAGCGCCTGAAATCTGGAGCCTTGGGTGCTGGAACTCAAGGCGACGGGCGAAATCGTTTGAGATTGAAAGAAAGGAGTAAGGCCTTGGTCTCTTTATAAGAGGTTGAATACCAAGGGCCCTCCCCGTAACTGTTCGGGACTCGCCTTTAATCGAGAAAACATGCCAACAGGCACGATCGGGTTACCCACATCCATATTGATGAGAATCCCGTAAATAAAGGGGACACGATCTCTGCTTTGACAAGACGTGCCAAGGAAACTGCCTCGCAAAATGTGCTGAGGTGGAGCAGTAAAAACGATTCGAATAAAGGCTTGGCCGTGGTGTGATGTCACGCTACGGAATACGTCAGCAGATTAGATTTGTGTAAATATTATTCTCTCTATGGCAATATGTGGAAACTTATTTTGCAGAGTCGGACACTATTCTTCGTGTTCAAAATCTTCTATGAAGTACTTGGAGGAGGAACCCACCTTGCAATGCCGAAGACAATCTGCGCGCCGGACTTGTCGTCATTGAAGCCTGGTTCAGGGGCTACTGAGGGAGTCCCGGATTAGGGGGTGTCCGGATGGCCGGACTATATCTTCAGCCGGACTCCTGTACTATGAAGATACAAGATGGAAGACTTCGTCCCATGTCCGGATGGGACTTTCCTTGGCGTGGAAGGCAAGCTTGGTGATGCGGATATTTAGATCTCCTACCATTGTAACCGACTTTGTGTAACCCTAACCCTCTACGTTGTCTATATAAACCGGAGGGTTTTAATCCGTAGGACAATATATACAACAATCATACCATAGGCTAGCTTCTAGGGTTTAGCCTCCTTGATCTCGTGGTAGATCTACTCTTGTACTACCCATATCATCAATATTAATCAAGCAGTACGTAGGGTTTTACCTCCATCAAGAGGGCCCGAACCTGGGTAAAACATTGTGTCCCTTGTCTCCTGTTACCATCCGCCTAGACGCATAGTTCGGGACCCCCTACCCGAGATCCGCCGGTTTTGACACCGACACCTTGTCTACCAGAGACTTTGAACCGGCATGGTGACCACCATCTCCTTCGTGGATCTCACGGAAAATCTCACGGCCTTCTTCAGGAGACACGCAACACTGAAACGCCCCTGTCACGCTGCAATGATGTAACTCTCCATTGACAATAGTCATTGACTTGGACCCCCGGATTATCTACCTGGCCAAAGTTTCATCCTCCGGTAACTCGCCCCGATTCATATACGCCAAGTATGAAACCGTCCAATCTGGGATGGCATGAAGAGCCGCCACCAACTAAGACTCTGGATCAGGAACATCCAAATCCTCTTCTGTAAGTAACTTGACCGACGAATTATGCAAAACATCCAAAAAAACATTAGGTGGTACCGGTTTATGTTGGGACCCCAAACGGCTTAAAGCGTCCGCCGCTTCGTTCTTTCTCCGATCCACATGGTCAACCTGATAACCTTTGAAGTGACCTGCAACAATATCCACCTCTCGACGATATGCCGCCATGAGCGGGTCCTTGGAATCCCAAGTACCAGACACTTGTTGAGCCACCAGGTCCGAGTCACCGAAGCACTTAACCCGGCTTAAATTCATCTCCTTAGCCATTTGAAGACCATGGAGTAAAGCTTCATATTCAGCTGCATTGTTAGTGCAAGGGAACATTAAACGGAGAACATAACAAAACTTATCACCTCGTGGGGAATTTAATACGACTCCAGCCCCCGAGCCCTCCAATTGCCTGGACCCATCAAAATGAATAGTCCAATATGTATGATCCGGCTTCTCTTCTGGTGCATGTAACTCTATCCAGTCATTGATGAAATCCACCAGCGCTTGGGACTTGATTGCCGTCCGAGGCACATATTTTAATCCATGAGGTCCAAGCTCAATGGCCCACTTGGCAACCCGGCTAGTTGCTTCCTTGTTCTGGATTATATCCCCCAAAGGAGCAGAACTGACCACAGTTATGGGTTGACCCTGAAAATATTGCTTAAGCTTTCGGCTCGCCATGAAAATTCCATACACCAGTTTCTGCCAATGTGGGTACCTCTGCTTGGACTCAATAAGCACCTCAATGATATAATAAACCAGCCGTTGAACCGGATACTCTGTCGGTGGGAAACGACACCTATGGGATCACAAGAATCCCTACTGCGGTTGCGGGGCACGGGGTTGAGAGAAGAGCAGATCTAACAGAGAGCACGCGGTTCGTTTATCCAGGTTCGGGCCACGAGGATGCGTAAAACCGTAGTCCTACTTTGGTGGATGTATTCTGAGTTCTTGAAACTAGCTACAGAGTGTAAGGAGCTCCAAAAAGCCGAATCCTTCCCCTCGTCGCCTTGGGCCTCCTTTTATGGAAAAAGGGGTTGCCATAGTGGCACATAGGAGGTGGAAAGGCAACAGTGTTGCGAGGTTATCCTTCATATTAGAGGATAAGACACATTTAATGCATCGTGCAGGTGTCCCTTCACTTTATCGAGGACGGGGGCGAGGCCCGTCTCGTCCGTCGGCGCTCCTCCAAGCTTCGACACGCACCCTGGCCAGCGATGCATGCGGTGCCATGTAGGCAGGCAGGCAGCTGAGGTGGCGTGGTGGTGGAGCCTCCATGAAGGGCTGCATGTTGCCACGCAGGTGCCTGCCCAGCTGGTTGGGTTGGCAGCTGCATGCAATCGGCGGTGGAGACTTGGCTGGTGCGGACCTGATGGTGGCCCTGCTGGTGCGCTTGGCAAGGGCCTTGCTGGGTGGCCCGACAAGGGTCTTGCCGTGGAGCGCAGGCGTCCCCGACAAGGGTCTTGCCGTAGTACGCCGTTGTCCCCGGCAAGGGTCTTGCCGGGGGGGTCATCGTCTTCTAATGCTCGTCTATTCTTGGATATGTCTTCACAAAGATCTGCATGACACCTTGGGGGTGCCTTCCCGAGCCCTGGCTCCACGCAGGTGATGGCGTTGGGGATCATGGGCTCAAGGGTGGCTCACTCCATTGGTGTGGGGCAAGCTGCCCCGGCAAGGGTCTTGCCGGGGCTTCCAAGGCTGCCCCCGGCAAGGGTCTCCTACCGGGGGAACCTGCTTCGTCCCTTTGCTCTTTGTGGCCTTGGTCCTTGTCGTTGCTTTGCTTCGTCTTGGGCTTCGGTGTTACCTTGGCTCACCTCCCTCGCTCTACTTGGTGTGGTCGCGGGCGCGGCTCTGACTGCCCGTTCACAGGTAAAAGGGTACAAAAATGTGCCCCTAGTTTTGTACACCGACATGAGCCCCAGGGTCTGGGCCACACATAAGCGCGACATGTTGTTGGGTCAGGCCCAAAACGGTGCATGGGCAGGCGGGGCGGTTTTTACCGCGGTAAGGTTTTTCGCGCGCTGTACTTCCCATGACCCGCGCGTGCGGCGCGGCGTGGAGGGGTGTGCATGACGTGGGTGGCATGCGTGGGGCGGTTTTCACACGCATGCGTCACATCGCAGTAAAGAGGCGGCTCGCGCCTTCCCCGTAAAGGGAGGGAGGCATGGAGGCGCGGCTCATTTACTGAATGGGGCCGAGGCACGGTCTTCAAGGCATACACTCCCCACGATCACGGTGTGGGGAGAGGTCGCCTCACCTGTCCCCTTGGTTTTGCACGTCTGGTACGTGTCTTTCATGCGCTCGGGGTGGCAAACGGTGGAGGTGGGGAACCAGGCCGTCGCTGGTTGGGGCAGCGGGTCGGTCCTGGTTCCCTGCGCCTCCCGTGTCTTGATTGGTCGAGCGGGGCGGCCGAGCCCCAACCCCGTTCCTTTATAAAGAGCGGGAAGGGGAGACGGCATCCCGCATTCTTCCATCTTCTTCCTCTCTTTGCTTCCGCTCCTTTCTTTCATTCGTCATGGAGAAAGGGAATCCCGGTCCTTCGACGGTGGCGGCGAGGGTCGCCGCTCACAACCCATCCCTCCTCCTCCTGCGCCCGTGGTGGCAGAGCCGGACATGAGGGGAAGGGGGAGGGGGCGAGGCCGTGGGAGAGGCCGGGGCAGAGGTCGTAGTGCTCGTGGAGGAGGAGGGCGGGGCGGTGCACCAGCTTCGCCCCCGCCCATGGTGCCTTTCCCGATGGAAGGCCATGTCGGAGACCAGCCCCGCAAGTTCTTCATTAGGCTGCGCCGGCCTCTGCGTCGCCGTCTTCGTCTTCCCGCCCCGTTTGCTCGGGAGATGGACCTTGACCGGCCCCAATCCTTCAGATTGCACATGAGGGGTTGCGGGAACGGGGGTACGCGGGCCGACGTCGACTTCCCGGCTCCTCGAGTCATGTACCTCCGTCGTGGGTGGAAGACATTCGCTCGCATCCACATCCTAACGGTGGGGCTCATCCTCTACTTCAAATTGATGGAGGACGGCCTACTCTCCGTCAAGGTCTTCGGGGAGTTCGGGACTCGCCTGAAGTGCTGCGTGGAGAGCTCCTCTGATGGAGATTCTGACGATGGAAGCTCTTCCTCGAGCGAAAGTGACGAGGAGGACAGCGGGGCTGATAGCGGGGACGAGTCCGACTAGGCGTCGGACGCCCCGCGCCTGGGCGGGTGCGACAGTAGCAACATCTGTACCTGGCCTCTCAGGGTCGTCTCCTTGGGCGGCTGGCGTCGGGAGGCTGCGGAAGAGGAAGAGCGTGGGCGGCAAGGCCGTCTACTCGGAGTACGTGGGCACCGACGCCTTCGTCGCGTACCGCCAGTCCTGCCGCCTCGTCTTCCAGCTCTTTTCCTAGCACCGTCATCACTGGCCTGCGCATGGGCGGCCGCCGAGGTGTTCTCTTGGTGTCTTCTGCTGCTCGTAGCTCGCCTAGGCGCCCCTTTTGCCCTTCTCGCCTCCTTGACCTGCCTCCTGAGGAGAGGGACAAGAAAGGGATTATGGGCATCTTATCTGTTTTTAGTCTTGTAAGCCTTTGAATTTAAAACTTGTAATCCCCTTGTTCATGTTTTTCATTTCATATGAATTGTACCTGTACAGGATGTTTTTTTATTGAAAAAGGGATGTTTGCCGGGTTTTTCATTCACAGGTAAAACCCACGACAAGGAGTAAATCCTTGTTACCTTTAAGATAAACGTTTTCTCGCCCGGCAACAGGCCTTGCCGTCCCCCCACTTCGCTCGACCTTCCTCACGCCCTTGGCGGAGGCAGGGATGAGGTGGGCTTAGGCTCCTCGTTTCATTTCCTTGCTGCCGCGACTACGACCAAACTCAGTCCCAGGAAACGAGTCCTAGGGTCCAGAATGAGGGGAGCATGGTAGCCTAAGGATAAAACGAGGTTTCACATACCTTAGTCCATAACAAAATGCATGGTAAGGGATAGAGAACTTATCTGAATCTGCAGCCCTTGGCAACCTTGGCTTGCCGCGGGTGGATCTTTGCTCTTGTAGCCCCCGGCAATATTGGCTTTCCGGGGCCCGGATGCCGGTCCGTCCCCTTTCTTCCAAAGCAGCTCGGCAAGGTTATTCATGTGTCCTGCGAACCAAAGAAGACATAAAGAACAGAGGGACGCACACTCGACCTCTAAGCTAGGGGTTAGCCGCCGCTAAGCACTATCAACCCTAACCAAGGACGAGACTCGACCTAGCATGCATGCTATAACTTAGGGCGCCAGCACTTCATTTATTTTTGCTCAGGGTCTGCGTCTGGCTTTGTACAAAGGGTCACATGCCTTGTCGGCAAAGCTCGTACAAAAGGTGGCTTGCCAGGAGGCCCGGCAAGCCGTGCCTTATGGGTAAAACTTGCGAAGATGCTCGATGTTCCAGGAGTTGCTCACTGGTACGGCATCCTCGGTCTCCAGGCGGACTGCACCAGGCCTGGTGACTCGTATTACCCGATAAGGGCCTTCCCACTTTGGCGTCAACTTGTTGGAATTCTTGGCCGACTGAACGCGCCGAAGAACAAGGTCACCTTCCTCAAAGCTTCGGGCATGAACCTTGCGGCTATGGTAGCGGCGCAAGGCTTGCTGGTAGCGTGCCGCTCTCACAACCGCCTGCTCCCTCTTGAGCTTGCGTTGGATTTCCCCGAAGAGGAAAGGATGATGCAGCAGAGTAGCGTAAGTATTTCCCTCAGTTTTTGAGAACCAAGGTATCAATCCAGTAGGAGGCCACGCGCAAGTCCCTCGTACCTACACAAACACAATAGCTCAACGCAACCAACACGATTAGGGGTTGTCAATCCCTTCACGGTCACTTATGAGAGTGAGATCTGATAGAGATGATAGATAATATTTTTGGTATTTTTGATATAGAGATGCAAAATGAAAAGTAAAAGGCAAAGTAAAAAAGCAAAGCAAGATTGAAGTTATGGAGATTGATATGATGAGAATAGACCCGGGGGCCATAGGTTTCACTAGTGGCTTCTCTCAAGAGCATAAGTATTCTACGGTGGGTGAACAAATTACTGTTGAGCAATTGACAGAATTGAGCATAGTTATGAGAATATCTAGGTATGGTCATGTATATAGGCATCATGTCCGAGACAAGTACACCGACTCCTGCCTGCATCTACTACTATTACTCCACTCATCGACCGCTATCCAGCATGCATCTAGAGTATTAAGTTAAAAACAGAGTAACACCTTAAGCAAGATGACATGATGTAGAGAGATAAATTCATGCAATATGAAAAAAACCGAAACTTGTTATCCTCGATGGCAACGATGCAATACATGCCTTGCTGCCCCTTCTGTCACTGGGAAAGGACACCGCAAGATCGAACCCAAAGCTAAGCACTTCTCCCATGGCAAGAACTACCAATCTAGTTGGCCAAACCAAACGGATAATTCGAAGAGACTTGCAAAGATAACCAATCATACATAAAAGAATTCAGAGAAGATTGAAATATTATTCATAGATAGACTTGATCATAAACCCACAATTCATCGGTCTCAACAAACACACCGCAAAAAGAAGATTACATCGAATAGATCTCCACAAGAGAGGGGGAGAACATTGTATTGAGATCCAAAAAGAGAGAAGAAGCCATCTAGCTACTAACTATGGACCCAAAGGTCTGAGGTATACTACTCACACTTCATCGGAGAGGCTATGATGATGTAGAAGCCCTCCGTGATGACGGCCCTCTCCGGCGGAGCTCCGGAACAGGCCCCAAGATCGGATCTCGTGGATACAGAAAGTTGCGGCGGTGGAATTAGGTTTTTGGCTCCGTATCTGATTGTTTGGGGGTACGTAGGTATATATAGGAGGAAGGAGTACGTCGTTGGAGCAACAGGGGGCCCACGAGGCAGGGGGCGCGCCCTAGGGGGGTGGCACCCCCCACCCTCGTGACCGCCTCTGTTACTTCTTGGAGTAGGGTCTAAGTCTCCTGGATCACGTTCGGTGAGAAAATCACGTTCCCGACAGTTTTATTCCGTTTGGACTCCGTTTGATATTTTGTTTCTTCGAAACACTGAAATAGGCAAAAAACAGCAATTCTGGGCTGGGCCTCCGGTTAATAGGTTAGTCCCAAAAATAATATTAAAGTGGAAAATAAAGCCCAATATAGTCCAAAACAGTAGATAATATAGCATGGAGCAATCAAAAATTATAGATACGCTGGAGACGTATCACCGCCCGAAAATGATCTTCCTCAAGGAGCATCGCGTCATCTTGGTGCAACGGCTCTTGCTCAAGCTCATCATAAGCGAGCACTCAAGGTGACCCGTGTATGAGTTCTGTGGGGAGAACTGCTTCTGCCCCGTATACGAGGGCAAAAGGTGTCTGGCCGGTGGCTCGATTTGGCGTCGTCCTGATCGACCAAAGAACCGCCGACAACTCATCAATCCAGCGCCTTCCACTCTTGTGGAGCTTGTCAAAGGTCTTCGTTCTCAAGCCTCAACACTTCAGCATTTGCCCTCTCCGCTTGGCCGTTGCTCCGTGGATGTGCCACGGAAGCAAAACAGACCTTCCTGCCGAGGTGTCGGATGTATTGCATGAAGGTGTGGCTTGTGAGCTGCGTGCCGTTGTCGATGATGACTCTGTTTGGCACACCAAAATGGCAGACCAGTCCTTTGAAGAATTTGACGGCTGACTAAGCAGTCACCTTCCTCACTGCTTCCACCTCTGGCCACTTTGTGAACTTGTCGATTGCAACGTACAAGTACTCAAATCCCCCGACAGCGCGGGGGAAAGGGCCCAGTATATCGAGCCCCCAGACCGAGAATGGCCAGGAGAGAGGGATTGTTTGAAGGGCTTGAGCTAGTTGATCAAGCTTCTTTGAATGGAACTGGCACGCTTCACACTTGGTGATTAGTGTCGTCGCATCCTGGAGGGCGGTGGGCCAGAAGAAACCTTGCCGGAACGCCTTCCCGGAACGCCTTCCCGGCAAGGGCCCTTGACCCTATGTGGGAGCCACATATGCCTCCATGTATCTCTGCCAATAGCTCTAGTCCTGCCTCCCGGGGGATGCACTTGAGTTTCACATCGTTCGGCCTTCTCCGGTACAGGACGTCATCGATGAACTGGTACAGGGCGGACCGATGGGCTACTTTCTCCGCTTCTTCCTGCTCCTTAGGAAGCTCCCCTGTTTGGAGGAATTGGACGGTATGCTGCGCCCATGCCGGAGCCTGAGGCTCGACGACAAGGACCAAAGGCATCTATTCCGCCATGGGAGCGGCTGTCTCTATGGCCAGGACCTAGCGCCCCGCCGGAGCTAGTTGCTCTCGGGCAGGCTCAACATCCACGGCAGTACCCTTGCCGGCGGCCCCGGGGGGCTCGGAAGGAAAGTACTTACCGGGACCTGATTTTCTCCGCTTTCTCTGCCCTGCTGATGGATCGATGGATGGTTGAGTTAACCGGAGCAAAAAGGTACCTAGCTCCACAGGTAGCTTGAATGCGGCACACTTCACTACAAATAAAGACACATCCGTGACATTTTGGGCCGAACGAATTTTTTTTCTGTCATACATATGACACTTCTATGATGAGAATTGTGAAAAAACCCGGTATCATCATATATGTGGTGGGCTCCTACTTCCATGACAAAAAATCATGACAGAAAATGGGCTTTTCGTCCTGGGCGGGCTAGAGACGCAGCTGCATGACATTCTTTGGGCCGTCCATGACGGAAAAAACCATGGTAGAAGCGAGGGGGAGGAAAATTTCGGGGAGTTCCCGGTTACGGTGGGAGGTCGGGGGGCGAGCGATGCACGTTTCTCTCGTACACGTACGCGCGTGTGTGTGAGGCGTTGGCTCTAACTGAACCCGAGCGATTGCACTGCAGGCTACACGTTACTGAACCCGAGCGATCGATCGATGGCTGTTAACTGAACCTGATCGAGCGATT
>NC_041382.1:691617008-691683928 GCF_002162155.2 Triticum dicoccoides | reverse complement strand
AGACGGTGGAGGGGTGCCCGTGGAGGGGTGGTTGAACAGGACCCCATGGTGTGGAGGGCTGGATGAACAGTAGACGGTGGAGGGGTGCCTGTGGAGGGGTGGTTGAACAGGACTCCGTGGTGTGGAGCGCTGGATGAACAGTAGACGGTGGAGGGGTGGTTGAACAGTAGCCGGTGGAGTAGCGCACGGTGGAGGCTGGATGAACAGGAGCTTGTGGAGGCTGGAGGAGGTCGACGGTGGAGATGAACAGTATCCTGTGGAGTCCCGTTTTGCGGTACGCCACACCCCTCCCGATCAACAGGACCCCCGTTTCGACCGTAGGAGGTCCATTTGGTCCGTTTTGCGGTACGCCACACCCCTCCCGATCAACAGGACCCCTGTTTCGACCGTAGGAGGTCCGTTTCCTCCGTTTTGCGTTACGCCAGACCCCTCCCGATCAACAGGACCCCGTTCCGAATGTAGGAGGTCTGTTTCCTCCATTGTGCGGTACGCCAGGCCTCGTTTCCATCGCCTGTTCCGTCCAAGCCCTCCCGATGAACACGACCACGCACTCCGTTCCGACCCAGCCGGTTGGCTCCCATGCGTTCCGTTGCCTCCTGATGAACACGACACATTCCGTTGCCTCCCCATGAACACGCCGCATTCCGTTGCCTCCCCATGAACACGACGACGACGCTGTTTTTCTATTCCGACCCAGCCATGTCAACGAGCCCTCGCCGTATGTATGCGCGAGTAGGCGTTCGAGACCCCGCCCGTATGTACACATACGTGGCCGTACTTTCTTTCTTGCACCCTGGCCGTTGTACGTGCGTGTACATGCTACGTGCGCACCTCTACTACGACACGTGCGCGCCTCTACACCCACCAGTATATATGTACGTACACGTTCGCGACCAGAATGACAATGCTACGTATGCTTCCACCAGGTGGGTCCTGACTGTCAGACACTTCCTTGCATGCGAAGATGTAGCTGGTGGGTCCCGACTGTCAGGCACTTCCTTGCGTGCGAAGATGTAGCTGGTGGGTCCCAGCAGTCAGGAGGGAAATGTTTTCTCGTGAAATACGGTGGCCCGTCCGGGGGGTCCCCGCTGTCAGGTGGAGGAATAATTATTTTGCACGTAATAAGGAGGCACTTCCTTGCTGCAGCCGTGGACCCAGCTGTCATCCTCTCCACGCACAGTCCATGTTCAATGGAAGTCATTCCTTGACCACGCCGCGCCGAGAGCACCAGGGCAGTGGACGACGGCGAGGCCTAGGAAGGGGACAAAGCGGAGCCGGGGAAGACGCGACAGTGGATGCCCGCGCGTAGAGGAGTACGATGGTTCATTGGTTCGCTGCGGTGTAAGGTTGCCGTCGCCGCAGAATAACAGGGGGTGTGGGTGAGTAGAGGGATGGCCTGGCCAGCGGTGGGAGTAGTAGGGGGCGGTGAGGCCTCCGCCGCATCGCAGCGGGCCACGGGAGGCAGGAGCACGAGGCACGACCAGCGCTGGTTTGGGCGGCTGGAACAAGAAGACCAGAGGTTGAAGAAGCTCTACGGCCGTTGGATGGACATCGTGCGGTCACTGGAGCTAGAATCGTGCTATTTGACTAAGTTGACAAAGCCCTCCGTCCCCGTCAACTTAGTAGGCCCACAAGTCAGCCTGCCACTATACTGGGTCCCAGCTAACAGGGGGAGTATTCATTTTTTTGTGCGTAATAAGGAGGCACTTCCTTGCGTGCGAAGATATAGCTGGTGGGTCCGAGCTGTCAGCGGCAGTAACGTTTTTTCGCGAAATACAGAAGCCCTTTCGGTGGGTCCCTGATGTCAGGTGGAGGAATCATTATTTTGCGCGTAATTAGGAGGCATTTCCTTGCGTGCGGCCGTGGACCCAGCTATCGGCCTCTCCACGTACAGTCCACTTCAGATGCATGTTGGTCATTGACCACGTTGACCAGGCCGCGTCGAGAGCACCAGGGCGATGGACGACGGCGAGGCCTAGGAAGGGAACGGCACGGAGGCAGGGAAGAGTCGGCAGTTGTTTCCCACGCGGAGGGTAGTACGACTGTACGAGGGTTTACTGGTTTGTCTGCCGTCGCTGGAGAATAACAGTAGTTGTGGGTGAGTAGAGGGATGGCTAGGCCAGCGATGGGAGTATGGTGGGGCGGTGAGGCCTGCGCGGCAGCACAGCCGGCCGCGGGAAGGAGGGAGCAGGCAGTCCCGCCGGCACTTGTTAGAGCGGCTGGAGCAGGAAGAGCAGAGATTGAAGAAACACGACGGCCGTTTGATGGACATCCAACAGTCACTGCTTGTGCGTCAACCTTTTTTTTAGGAAAGCCTCAAATCTGTGGAAAACAGCATACAACCCATCTGCCATTATCTCTAGTAATTTACAGCCCATTTGCTAATTCTTAAGGTTTTTTTGGAGCCCATATTCTTTTTGTTAGCATTACAACCCATACTGTGGCCACGGTTAAAAAATTATAGTATGAAATTTTGAATATTTCGGTGCGGTCCGAACTGTTTTTAATCCCGAAATTTCGACTCACATTCAAACTGTTTTTAAAAATAAATGTATATCAACATAAAATCCAAGAAATTCTCGATGCATAAAAACTAATGTAATTTAAAATCTCGAAATGAAAAAAAAAGATATTTGAAACTAATTGCCGGTTTGATGTGTTTTAAAAATGTACAGCCCATTTCTCATTACAGATAGGCCATTTTCTCGGCCAGCCGAATGAAGCTCTCCTCGTCTTGAAAGATTTGCAGCCTAACAGGCCTGACAAAGCGACTTACTTGGCAAATCACAAAAAAACTGGGCAGTGGCCATGGACCTAGCAGTCAGCCTCTCCACGTACAGTACTCTTCTGATGGAAGTCGGTCGTTGACCACATTGAACACGCCGCTCCGAGAGCACCAAGGCGGTGGACGACGACGAGGCCTAGGAAGGGGACGACGCTGAGCCGGGGAAGACGCGGCAGTGGATGCCCATGCGGAGAGGAGTACGAGGGTTCACTGGTTCGGCTGCGGCGTGAGGCTGTCGTCCGCAGAATAACAGGGGGTGTGGGTGAGTAGAGGGATACCCTGGGCGAGCGGTGGGAGTAGTAGGGGCGGTGAGGCCTCCGTGGCATCACAGCCGGCCATGAGAGGCAGGAGCACGCGGCACGACCGGCACTGCTTTGGGCGGCTAGAGCAAGAAGACCAGAGGTTGAAGAAGCACTATGGCCGTTGGATGGACATCGTACGGTCACTAGAGCTAGAATCGTTCATATTGACTAAGTTGACAAAGCCCTCCGTCCTCGTCAACTTAGTAGGCCCACAAGTCAGCCACCCACTATGGTGGGTCCCAGCTAGTAGGGGGTATTCATTTTTTGGTGCGTAATAAGGAGGCACTTCCTTGCATGCGAAGATATAGCTGGTGGGTCTGACCTGTCAGCGGGGGGAACATTTTTTTCGCGAAATACAGAACCCCTTCCCACATACAGTGCGTAATAAGGAGGAACTTTCCTTGCGTGCGACCATGGACCTCATGGGTCCCAGCCATCAGGCTCTCCACGTACAGTCCTCTTCCGATGACTCTCGTATATTGACCACGCCGCGCCGAGCGCACCGAGGCGGTGGACGACGGCGAGGCCCCATATTGGAACGACCCGGAGATGGGGAAGACACGACAGTGGAGTCGCAGACGAAGAGGAGTGGGAACTTGACTGGTTCGTGTGCGGGGTGGGCCTACACTCAGCACAGAATAACAGGAGGTGCGGAGTTGAGGGATGGCCTGGCCGTCGGCGGGGTAGCGTTTCGCTGAGGAGCGCAAAACAACACCGCTGGACGCCGAAGGCTGGAGCAGGCGGTTCCGACATCGCTGGGGGAAGAAGACGAGAGATTGAAGAAGAATGTTGGCCGTTGGATGTAAATCCAACGCCTTCTTAGGCTTCGACCTACTAGCCCACATGTCAGCCAGTCCATTTGTTTTTTTAGTCCATTTGGTGGGCTGGGTGAAACAATGATGTAGCATCTATGCAGCCCGTTTAAATCCCATTTCCATTTTCTCGAAATCCGTGGACTTGCTGGGCTGGGTGAAAATATCATGTTGGGCCAGACGGAGAAATGTTATAAAAACATAAACACATGATTGCACGTCAGTAAAATCTTTGCAAGCTTATGTACGCAATCACTAGGAGTTAACTTGCCAAGTTATATATAACTATTATGATTTTGTAAGAACTTTCAACTTACGAAATAAAATATCATTTTAATTTGATGAGTTAATAGTACATGGGGTATTATTATTTTTAGGCTAGACATTGGACAGTTGAGTTGGTTCTAGGGGAAAGTACTGGGAGAAAACTCAGTTTACGTCGAAAAACAAAGTGGGAGAAAATTCGGAGACCTCTTGGGTCCACCTGAGGAGGGAAATATGTTGGGAGGAAGGAGATTCAAAGCACGGCAGCTGAGTGAACTAGTTTTTTTACGGATAAGTGAACTGGTTTACATACATAAGCAAATAGCCACTAAAAAAGCAATCGGGTTAATGGGTTCTTAAAAGAAATATTTCGCACAAAACAAATAATTACGACACATAGGCTAATGCATGAAACACTCAGATGATAAAGGTGCTTATAAATAGATAAAGTACAACATCTAGACCTTCTTGGCACGCTTGATCATGACGTTGCGGCTGTCCGTGTACTCGTCGGTTACGGGAAGCAGACACACCCTCATGTCCAAGATCTTCCTGTACATGTCGTAGCATGCGTATGCATCCTTGGCCACGTAGGTTATGTAGGCTAGATTCAAAGGTACCTCCCACGTGTTCAGGTCGTCTTCTTTCATGTTGGTGTATCAGGGGTCGATGATGGTCTCAGCGAGGTCAGCCACGGAGTCCTTCTCATGCCCATTGCGGATGATCTTGTATTGCTTCTGGATGTCGACAAGGTTGTTGCACCAGATGGCCGAATCGTCGCGTTCTTCCTTCTCTCCACCATAGCGAAGGTGCATTCGGCGCTGCCGATGAAACGGGCGAATGCTCCAGAACCTGGTGCAGCCATAGGACTGAGGCGAGGCAGAGCTTCATCGAGTCCGTATCGTTGGTGTACATCTCATTCAACTTGGTGTAGCCATAGGACTGAACGGCGAACTCAAAGGGGAACTCCTTGCTGAAGTCCATATCCAGCAGGCTCACCCCTCGGATCGCCATTGGAGTCTCTTCGAGTGAACGAGTGTGCAGGCAGCGGCAACAGTTCGTTTTTCAGCTCTTGGGGAACTGGATTCAACAGTAAGCTGAGTGTGTACAGGCGACAACAGTTACTACCCATCCCTCGTTCGTTGCATGCCCGGCAGAAGATGCACCCACGGCCACACGTCGGTTCACGAGCGGGTCTGTATTGGTACTGTAATAACAGGAGTTAGTGGTCACTTTACTTAAATTTAATTAGCTTTAATAGAAATTTATACTTAAAACAAGCAATGCATTCGCTCGTTCTATTAGTGCCACAGGATCAACATGCACAACAATTAGAATTATTATTCTCAGGACGCACACGATCAGCACATTTGTCACACTTTCACAAAGATAATACTACCAAGTTTGAACTGTTTGGTATGGTTGTTGTCCTCTACATCATCATGTCGTGTTTCCCAGCTTGCAAGATTCAGAACCAACAAATAAGATCCAAATAATAAGTACAACAAATATGCCTACACATCTCATTGATTCCCAGCTTGCAAGATTCAGAACCAACAAATAAGATCCAAATAATAAGTACAACAAAGATGCCTACACATCTCATTGATTCCCAGCTTGCAAGATTTAGAACCAACAAATTAGATTCAAATAATAAGTACAACAAAGATGCCTACACATCTCACTGATTCCCAGCTTGCAAGATTCAGAACCAACCTATTAGAGCCTTTTGATAAAGTGAATATCGGGATTAAATCCATCTTCGCTAGCCATGTCATACAATCGAAGAACTTGGCGAATGCTCTTGACCGTCACAACATCTATAGTTGAGTATTCCTGTTTGCACAGCACAAACAAGGAGACATGAGAGCATGATTTCGCTTTAATGGCGGCCTCCTTGAACTCAAGCGCCAGCTCTACTTGGATGAGGTCGGCCTGGAGTTCCATGATTCAATTCATGCACCTTTTTCTGCAGTTCACCTGAAATGAAGCAAAGATTGCATCATTCAGCTAGCAAGAAGTACTTGCTCTTGTGAGCTGGCAGGTTCTTCTTTAGTAGTTGCACTAAAATTGAGGAGCATTAAGGTTGGCTGTCCGGCTCATGTAAGGTGCAACTATAATTTTCTTATCCTTTTGTGGAGTTCCACTAAAATAAAGTGCCATTATGGTGACAGTGACGGCTCCATCTTGCAAAGGCTAATAAAATGTTGCACGAGATTACCAGCAGAAACTTGACGGAGATTTTGGAAACTCCAATCACCATTTTGTGCAGTTCCACCAAAATTGAGAGATGTTGCCCACGTGACATTTTAGTTGAACTGCATAAGACACTCATTCCAAAAAAAAGTGTTTTGTGTAGTTCACCAAAAGGTCACAATAGCAACAAGGTGAAATGGATATCCCTATCTGCACTAGAAGATCGAAAGTAAACATTTGCTGGTCAATAAGAATATACGAAACATATACAAACTGAAAAAGAAGCATCTTAATATATTCATGGCAATCACGCAAGGACAGTGGAAATTTTAAAACGTCAGCAATGCTTCATGTTACCAGAAGCATTACGATCAACAATGAGATTCCTCAAATATGGGATTACTTTAATGGTGGCATTGCTTGTTTACCAGACACAATAAATCAATAGCAGCTAAAGAGTTGGTTTAAGGGCATGGGACCGTGGGGACACCAGGACACTCACCAGCATAAAGGAGCAACTTACTTATCATACTGGGGAAAACAGCAGGAGTGCCATTTGTAACACAGTTTAATTGCATCTAATCACTGGAGGCATTAGATTAACAATAACACTGGTTATACATGTCCCTAAGGTAACAGTGTGATCGCTTCATTTTACATGCGCCCTTACATTAACAACAGCAAAAGGTTGGTATAAGGACATGAGACAGTGGACGCATCAGCACAATGTACCTACAAGGAGGCATAAAGTGGTGATGCCGAGTTTGTTCATGCTATGTGAGGGCAGCAAACCTTATCCTGGAGACCTGGTACTATGTGAGGGCAGCAAATCTAATCCTGGAGACCTTTTCTATGTGAGGGCAGCAAATCTAATCCTGGAGACCTTTTACTATGTGAGGGCAGCAAATCTAATCCTGGAGACCTTTTACTATGTGAGGGCAGCAAATCTAATCCTGAGACCTTTTACTATGTGAGGGCAGCAAATCTAATCCTGGAGACCTTTTACTATGTAAGGGCAGCAAATCTAAACCTGGAGACCTTTTACTATGTGATGGCAGCAAATCTAATCCTGGACATACTCTGTTGACTTGTCCACCAGCCGCCACTTTCTATCCTTTTTCAACCAATAATAGATATGTTCCTTATCCAGTTTGTACTGCGTTTTCCCATTATTTCCCTTTTCAACCAAGAGACCGATTGGGTATCCGGTCTCTACTACTTTCACCATATTATGTCCTCTTTGAATCAAGTCCTAGATTCATTCTACAACTTTCCCCCCTTTCTTCGTTGTTTGAACAAAGCCCTAGATTCGAATGCATGAAGTAGCTTTACCTCTAATAATACTAAAAATTTAGGTGGCTTTGGAAGAGATGATGGGAGTAGAAAAAGATGCACATGTAGACACGTGGGGAGCTGGGGCAGTAGAGCAAGGCCACTTTCGAAGAACTTATACCTGAGGGTCGCTGGGATGTCGGCAGCGGCAGGTCGGATCTGCGGACAATACGGCAGGGAGGAAGAAGGGTCGGAGGACCTCCCGAGCCGGCGCTATGTCGGAGAGAACGGCTCGGGCAGAGAATCTGGCTCCTCCGGCAGCTGTGGGTTTCCTCCCTCGGCGGCGATGACCGCGTGAACTATGCACCTTTTAGTCCTCTACACACATCGGCCAAAGGGATCCGGCCGAATCTGTGACCAGTGGTGAGCAGAGAGAAAATGTCGCTACCGCTGTCTTGTTTATATCTGGAGAGGATGAGAGAATGAAGAGAGAAACCCTAGAAAAGCAAGAGCTCAGGCCCCTGCGTCCATATATAGTGGAGTGATTATCTTTTTTCTCTCCACAACAAGCGTTTCAATTTGTGTATGTGGCATTAAAGAAAAGAAACTCTCTATTTAAGGTGACTACTGTACGACTCCTACTTACTACTAGTAGTACTACAGTATTGTTCACTTGTGCTCCCCACCCCTCCATTCATTGAACAACCCCGCGGGTGAATAAACATTCGGTAAGTACTGTATTTATATAGAACAAACAAGCTCGAACTATTTTTGTGTAGTTAAAAGTTGAGGGCGGGGCTTTTCTCGGGCAGTACGCGCGACAGTTTTCGGGTAGGCGGTTTGACAGAGAGGCGAGGAGGGTGAGCGAGTGGGGCTGTGCGATTTGACGACGTGTTATTGCTCGAAAGACTTGTGATATGACCAAACACTATAGTCATGAATTACTGGCGCTCCGACCGGGGTGATGCCCCCCTTCCGTTCCGCGCTCTAATCTGGTGCATGACACGTCGACCCGGATGCTGGCTCTCCCACATGTTGGAGTAGTAAGAAGGAGCAAAGAATGATGCGGTATATACTAGTACTATACTAATCCCTCCGTTCCTAAATATAAGTCTTTGGAGAGATTTCAGTATGGACCACACATAAAATCCATTTATATACATCCGTATGTGGTCCACAGTGAAATATCTACGAAGACTTATATTTAGGAACGGAGGGAGTACTACTCAGGTCGGAGGAGTGTGAACCACGGTAGCCTAGTGAACCAGCAGTGCGAACCACGGTAGCCCAGTGAACCAGCAGTAGAAAACAATGTGGTGATATGGCCATAAAAACAATGTGCAATGTTCCACACTGTAGCATGTACAGTAACACTCCTGTTTGTTTGGATCCGTGAGTTAGAGCTAGTTTGGGTTGAAATAGCCTGAAATGATCGAAACAAGAGGGGTTAGTTTGAGCTAGTTTGCTCTAACCCAGCTAAAAAAACTAGCCCGGTGGAGAGGTTCTAATTGGGTTAGTTATCCCTGGGCCCACTAAAAGAGAACTAAAAAATCTCCCCTGCCCGCACCAGATCGCTCCCCCCTGTCGCACGGCTCCTCTCTGTTCCCCATAGGGCCGCTCACCCTTTCTCTCCTCTGGCCGCCCTCTCCTTCCGGCCTCTGCCGCCCTACTCCGGCCGCCTTCTCCCTCCGGCCTTCGAAGGTTGCCCCGCTCCCCCTTCACCAGTCGTTTTTCTCCCTCTGTCGTGCGCGGCGGCGGCGCATCTACCAGGGAGGTCGCGAGAGGGGTGAGTTTGTTCGTTCCTTCTCTGTCTCATGGCCATATCATTGATCTTGCTTGCTCTAGCGCTAATTCTGATTTGGAAAAGTAGATCCTGATCAAACTTGGTATAGATTTGTGGTGCACACATGGAATTGTTTGATGCTGCTTGAGGAGGTAATAAATCTTTCTAGAGGCCCAAAGATTCAGGTCACCTTTCTAGGTATTTCAATTTTAGTCTTGCATTATTTCTAGAGGCCCAAAGATTCAGTTCACCTTTCTAGGTATTTCAGTTTCAGGCTTGCATTATTCTAGAGGCCCAAAGATTTAGTTCACCATTCTAGGTATTTCAGTTTCAGGCTTGCATTATTTCTAGAGGCCCAAAGATTCAGTTCACCTTTCTAGGTATTTCACTATCAGGCTTGCATTATTTCTAGAGGCCCAAAGATTCAGTTCACCTTTCTAGGTATTTCAGTTTCAGGCTTGCATTATTTCTAGAGGCCCAAAGATTCAGTTTACCTTTCTAGGTATTTTAGTTACATGCTTGCATTATTTCTAGAGGCCCAAAGATTAAGTTCCCAGTCGGCGGCAAGTGGCCCTGCTACCCATGCCGGTGTCGACCTCAACTCGCAAGGGCCAGCGTCGGAGGGGTTCCTGGGTCTTGGGCTCTACAGAGCCTTCCTCCAGAGCGACGATGGCAAGCTCCTCCCTCGGTGCGTGAGGGGCTCCGGGCTCCCTCCCTATCATGAATGACTTCCGTGATGAGTTAGCTCATTCTTTGTTTCATGAAGTGTTTTTTTATTTTGTGAAGCTTGATTGACGACTTGTATGTTTAAGTGGGATATCTCATTTGTATGGACAAAGTAAAAATTATCATGTTTTGCACACTTGATTTGTATAGATGGTTCGTTTATGTCAATTGTGAGCGGGAGGAGGCCACAAAAGAGCCGGCCACACCAAGAGGGTGCTTGCATCCAAGGGACTTATTTTAGTCTGACTAAAAATAGTCTCTTTAAGAGGCTAAAGTTCCAAGCACCCCTGACTAAAGAGGAGCTAAAACTATTCTTGAGACTAAAAAAATTTAGTCAGGGGTACCCCTACTAAAATGTGGATTAGTCCTCTCTCTCCTCATTTAACTCCTCTCCTTTAACACAGGCGAGTTCTGGATTGGAGGGTTTGGAGGATAATAAATGCTCATTAACTTGATTTTAGTCTCTTTAGTATTTGGATCCAAGCATGGGTGAGGCTAGCAAGTTTTTGTCCCACTACTTTTAGTCATGGAACTAAAACGTATCCAAGCACCTTCCAAATCCGGCAGGAAATAGGGTCCAAAGTAGTCAAATGATTGAGATAGAGCATTTATTGTCAATCTAACCCTGCCATCCATACACCTCTTTGGTTTAGAGTTAGTTCAGGGTTAGAATCTAACTCTAACCTGTAACTGAGTTAGAGTTCTCGTCGTCTCGGTTCATCGCCATCATACTTTCCCCATTCCTGTATTTTCAGTATCCTACAAATCAAAGAGGCCCTTTTTTTGCGGGAAAAATCAAAGTGCCCCTTAGACTGGTTTTGGTCCGTCATTTTTTATAAACGTGTTATGTCCAAAATTTAATGAGCGTGCTCCGGTTTCCACGAAAATAATCCGGTTTCATGTAGTTCTTCATTCATTTATTTATTCTTCTGCGGGGGGTTTGCATGTAATTCGTGAGGTCTGAAATGTAAAGTACCCCGACATATGCTCCGAGTCATGCATGCACTACGACCCAGATGCTCTATGTCCCACATGTCGGCGAACGGGAGCACGTGGAAATAGCCTAGGAGTACATATAGGAGGATAAATGCGTGAAATAATATGTACCGTGAAGCGTAGCCATGGTTCAAAAAGGAGACCTATAGTGATGACAGCTATAGGTCGCACGCACCCAACTAGTGGTACTAGATATACGACTAATTTTTCCCTAAAAAAAGAGGCACGAGTGCTCAGTACTCCTATTCTATAAACACGAGTCCCATCTGACAACAGCGTGTGTGCTACAGCTAGCCCTCCTCCCTCGTTTCTCTCTTCTAATTCTAAACTCGGCCGACGTCCGGTGGGCGGGGTGGGTTTGCTCAACTGTGGCCCCACCTCACAGTGAAATTTTACGACTGGAATAAAAATGCCATATACTCCCTCCGTTCATAAATATAAGCCTTTTTAGATACTATTTCAAATGGAATACAACATCCAGATGTATGTAGACATAGTTTAGAGTGTAGATTCACTCATTTTGCTCCTTATGTAGCAGTCACTTGATGGAATCTTTAGAAAGACTTATATTTGGGAACGGAGGGAGTACTATACTAATAAAACATTAAGGCCATGAGGCGATGCACTGCTAGTTACAGGAGGCAAGAAGAAGAGATGCATCCATCAACGACGTCCACATCCTCGACTCAGGGCGCCGACCCACCGAATGGTGCCTAAGTAGCAGCGGCTTTCGTGGCTAGGTCGACGTGCTTCTGAACAATGGCGTCCAAAGATTCCAGTTGCTGGAAGAAGGCCAACGTCTTTATGTCCTCGCTTGCCTTGTAGTGGCCTATGTAGACGATTTCCTCGTAGACGTGGATGTGCAGGTCGACGGTTTCTTGCATGGCGAGGCGCTGTGCAGTGAGCGCGGCCTCGAGGTGCACATTCTTCGTCGCGACCTCCGGCACCTGCAGGGCCACCAGGGCTTGAAAGAGTTCGTCACCATGGAGGCCGATGAGGGTGGCAGGCAATGAGGAGCCTGGGCGCGCGGGCTGGAGTAGTACGGCAAGGTCGTCCGCGCGCTTCTTGACAGCGGTGAACTTGCGGATGGAGTTGACCATCATGTCGTCCATGCGAGAGGCGAAGCCGGCGTCGGCGAGGGCTACGATGCCTGTGGTCGCCAGCACCACCTGGAAATGCTGCACGGTGTGAGGCCGCAGGCCGGCACCTTGGATGATTTGGCACAGCCGACTACCGCTCGCGTCCATCGCCTCCATAGGTGCTTGTGGCTTCTGGTCACTTGGTCTTGGATTGGAGTGAGCAGTGTTGCGCAGAGACTTGGGAGTAGATGGATTGGAGTGGTGGGGCGCCTTTATTATATGAGAGTCCAAACTCTGTTGCATTCACATCGTGCTGGCTCTATTCTGCTTGTCAAATTAATTCCCTCGGCATGTAATTGAGGATGCATCATTGACCGTTCAATGTCTCGGGAACCGCTACCCTCTCCCTCCTTGGCATTCAAGCACCTATGGACCCATCGACGACGAGGTGCCTATGGTGACTTCGTAAATTTCAAGATGATAGTGCCGTGCATGTGTGCGTTCATAGGGGTGAGTGTATGCGCGTGTATATGCGCGCTTGCGTCTGTACTGTGTAAAAAACGTAAATGCGTGTCAAAAAGAGACTAGTCAGTATACTCAATATTGTGCACCTCGAAGAGGAAAACAATAGAACTAGTACGTATTTATTTACGGTGCAGATTCACTCATTTTGCTCCATATGTACTCCGTCTCGGTGTAGTCTAGTCACTTGTTGAAATCTCTAGAAGGGCAAATACTCCTTTCTGGTTTACAGGGCTATACTAGCAAGTAGTTGTACATACTAGTACAATAGTGGGCTCACATAGCAATTTTGTCTCATGCAAGAGCCTGGCTATATGCGTGCTCCAATGTTCGCAACTGCAATGTTCGGTTTGCACTTGGATCTTCGCCTCTTCAAGAAGACGAACAATGATGTTACTACTACTGCTTCTAGAGTGTCGAATCCACTGCTGCATGTCCGTCCATCGCGAGCGGGACGGATAGTTTGTGGTAGAAGTACTACTAAGCAAAAGCCTGTCCTCGTTTGCCAGCAACCGTGTGCATGGGTGAGGGAGAGGGCGTGTAGTAAAATCAAGCTTCTCCTCGTTGTACGAGTTGACGCGACACATCATAGCACTGGCCCCACATGCTTGCCTATAAACATGGCTGAAAGACCCGCAGTGTACAATATATTTGCTGCAACCTCTAACATTTACCCACCACAAATTAAAATATATGTGGCCGTATGCATCGTTCTGATGCAGAGGCCGGGGAGTCCCCCCTTTTTGAAAAAAACAAATTAATATATATATTCCTGTCTTGACCAGATGAGCATGCAAACTACAATCACCAGGGTGTCAGGTAGGGCCAGAAGACTATTTTAATTTTTTTTTAAAAACTTCGAGACGGCCACATAGCATGGAGCCGACCCCAACCATTTTAAGCTTACATGCACAGTACACGCTATCCTAGACTACTCTACACATGAAACTGCCACACGAGCGTCCGGGCTGCGCTTGGCTCTTCGCCTCTTCGGGAAGTCGAACAATGATGGAGTACTACTGCACTGGAGAAGTACTACAGTACGCTTCTGGCCATCTGACACCGATTGAACTGCTGCATGTCCACCGCGTGCGGGAGGGAGAGCGTGTAGCGAAAGCTTCTCCTAGTGTTGGGGATATTACTACTGGGCGTAAACCGGCCTATCTGGGCCGGATTAACTTCATTAGTTGTTAAAGTATGTTAAAGCCCAAGAAGGCAGATGAGGGCTTAAGGCCCATAGTCGGTTCAAGGTTTGTAGCCGTAAACCGGCGTTGGTATGCAACTTGTATTGTAAGTTAGGAATAAGTAGAGACCAAACCGGACACGTCTATGAGCCGGTGTTGGGACTCTGTAAACTGACGGGCGTCACCCATGTATACAAGCGGACGACCCGGCGGCGGTTCAAGGACAACAGACAACAACTCGAGACTTAGGCGAAGCTTGTTTGCTCCCTAGTCATCGAAACCCCATCAATTCCATCACAACTAGACGTAGGCTTTTACCTTCATTGAAGGGGCCGAACTAGTATAAACTCTCTTGCGTCCCTGTGTCCGCTTTAACCCCTTCAAGCTAACCTGTAGCGATGGCTCCACGACTAAGTCCTTTCATGAGGACATCTGCCGTGACAAAACCACGACAGTTGGCGCCCACCGTGGGGCTATCGCACGATGGTTTCAAGTTCTTGGAGGGCAGCTTCGAAGGACTCAAGGGCTACACTGTGGGCCGGATGACTAAGAGTCGTCGTGGCAAGCTCTACATCGACGATGCAGGCTGGGGCCCCGAGGCCGGCTCGATTGAGTACGGGTACCGGGTCCCCTTTGGTGGCATACACGTCTTCATTTGCAAGATCGGTGAACCGGGCCCTGAGCCGGACATCTGCACCGACCTCGTCTAAACGGCTCAGCTTGCGTGATTTGCCCAGGTTAAACTGGGTGTGAAGTGTGCCTTCGTAGGAGTCATCCATGGAGGAGGCTATGAGGACGGATCGGGATCCGGTGGCGAGACCGTCGTTTATTCCGGCGACGAGTCATCAACTTGAGAAACCGAATCATTGTATCAGCTACAAGATGGCCGGATTGGGGGCTGTTCCGATGGCGACAGTATTCCGGACCCCTCTGATCTGCCCAACCGGGTTGGAATATTCATGGCCGGTGCACAAGCAGCGCTTCACTCTTTGACCGCAGCAGCAATGATCTCCGGGTCAGTAGCAGCGACGGCTGCCGGGGCATGAGGCCCTATGCGCCTGCCGGCTCAAGTTTTGTCCGATCTGTTTGATGCGTTGGCTACGCTTATGACAGAGGCTAACCCAGCGGATCAGGACGCTCACAACGCAGAAATTGCAAAGGTGAGGGAGCAGATCACTCAGCCCAAGGCCGACCTAGCAGCGGAAGATGCCAGGATGACTGCGGAGCGAGCCGCTTTGGATGCGCAGGCCTATAGGCTTATGCTGAACCAGAACGCGTCGCATGAAGTTATGAAGAGGAATTGTCGATCTCGTCTGCCTCCGGTTTTCGAAGCCAGAGACCTCTTTAACACCCGAGGAGCGGGGACCAGTAATCTGCCGGTAGTAAACCGGGCGGAAGCACCAAGGACGGGCGCGCCGGTTCAGCCTCGCTTGATGGATCCGCCTCGTCAGAACGCTATTGTACCTCAGGTTGTACCAACACCTCCGGGTCACTACACCAACCCGATGGACAACCTTCTTGCTGCTGCTGCACGACTGGAGGCCATCCCAATTGAAGGTGATTAACCACAGGCGGTAGAAAAGCACCGGGTTAAGGAGCTTCTTCGGACAGCTTTGATCCAATAGGAAGCATACTCGTAGAGCCGTGACAGGATCCACTCCACCCCTCGCCCAAGCTGGAGCTATAGCAGGCGTATGGATGAACCGGCCGTATCAAGTAATGCACGGAACCGTGAAGCACCCCGTGGTAACAACCCGGCGGGTGGTGTTGGTGATGCTCAGGAAGTGGTGGACCGCGCCCGAGCGTGCAGGGAGGCCGAGTTAGCAGCGCAGTATGAGGCTCGTCACCTTACGCCGGTTCGTCCAACTACCTCGGTCGAGCCTGGTGTTACTTCTAGTTCTTTGGGGGTGCCTTGTCCTGTCCCCGCTTTACGCAATGTGCGCCTGCCCAAGGATTTCAAGGGCCCGCGAAAGGTACCAAATTACACTGCTGATCAACCTCCAGAGACATGGGTGGAGAGCTATGAGATGTCCATGGAGATACTTGATGTAGATGATGCGGCGTGTGCGAAGTACTTCACCATGATGCTCGAAGGGACGGCTCGTACTTGGTTAAAAAGTTTACCGGCCAACTCAATCAGTTCATGGGCCTAGTTGCGAGCCCGGTTTATCCAGAATTTCAAGGATACATGTAAACAGCCTATGTCGATAGTGGACTTAACAGCCTGTGTCCAGGAGGAAGGAGAATCGACGACCCGTTGGGTGCGCCGGTTATCGCAAATTTTGCATTCATCAAACCGTATCAACGCCGACACCGCGGTTATAACCTTGGAAGGCAACTGCCGGTTTGGGCCTCTAAAATTGAAGTTAGGACGGATGAAGCGCCATTGCAACGACATGGGGACCCTCATGGCTGCGTTAGTGAAGTATGCTAATTCTGATAGTACCAAGGATCCCGAGTCTGATGATGACAAGACAGGGAAGGGAAAGAAGAACGACAACTCCAAAGGGCAGCAGCATAACCCGGCAGGTCATGGAAGCGGAGGCAAGCGTAAAGCGGATAGCAGCATGGACTTTGTGGCTAATACCAACGCGTAGGACAAGGGCCAACGACAGAAGGGTAAACCGCCGAATCACGGTGGAGCGCCTAATCCTAACCCGGACCGCCTGACTTATCTGTTAAACCAGCCCTGTCCAAAGCACGGGACGAAGGAGATACCAGCCAACCAGCTTTGGAAGGATTCGTACATTATGCAGGAGTTCAAGAATTCTAATGCTTTCTGGTATGATCACGGATCAGGTGGTGGCTCAGGATCCGGGCCGGGTTACGGTGGAGGAAATTCCAGTTCAGGCTTCAATGGTAATCAGGGCGGATATAACAATCAAAATAATCAGAATAGCCAGGGTGGTTATAACCACCAGCAGCAGCAATCGGGCTATCAGAGCAACCCGAAGCAGTTGAATAGTGGGCAATACCATGTTTTCACCACTAGTTTGGACAAGCGAGACCGAAAGGTTCATAAGCGGGCAGTAAACTCTGTTGAACCGGCCGTACCCCGTTATCTGTGCTGGTCTGAACAGCCAATCGTATGGACCAAAGAGGATCACCCTCCCCAGGTTGACAATCCGGGTCAGCTAGCATTGGTGGTGGCACCTCAGGTGGGGGGTTATAAGTTCACCAAAGTGCTCATGGATGGCGGGAGCATCATTAATATCTTATACTATGAGACCTTCCGCCGTATGGGACTAACAGATAAAAATCTTAAACCGTCCCATACGGTATTCCATGGTGTGGTACCTGGTAAGTCAGCATATCCTGTTGGCAAGATAGCTCTGGAAGTGGCCTTTGGAGATGATCATGATTCCAGGTCGGAGACACTGACTTTTGAGGTGGTAAAAATCCAGAGTCCATATCACGCCCTGTTTGGGCGGCCGGCTTACGCCAAATTTATGGCACGGCCCTGTTATGTGTATTTGCAGCTCAAGATGCCGGGTCACAAAGGGACAATAACGGTTCACGGAAGCCGCAAAATTGCTTTGGAGTGTGAAGAAGGTGATGCGGCTTATGCAGAGTCGGTTTGCGCCACGGAGGAGCTGAAATATTACAAGGACAATGTTGATCCGGCAGACATGACTCCATTGAAGAAGCCAACTACGGAGCATGATCCGGCCCTGAAGTTCAAATCGGCAGCAGAGACTAAGCTTGTTGACTTCGTACCTAGCGATTCGTCCAAGCAGTTCAGCATCAGTGCCAATTTGGATCCGAAATAGGAAAGCGCGCTGAATCGGGACATTTTTGCATGGAAGCCTTCTGACATGCCAGGTGTACCGAGGCAACTCACTAAGCACACTCTTAATGTGGATCCTAAGTACAAACCGGTGAAACAATTCCTCCGCCGGTTTAATGAAGAAAGACGCAAAGCTATTGGAGAAGAGGTAGCCAGACTCTTAGCGGTTTTATCATTGAAGTTTTCCATCCTGAATGGCTCGCTAATCCGGTGTTGGTCCTTAAGAAAAATGGCACCTGGCGCATGTGTGTGGATTACAAAGATCTTAACAAGGCTTGTCCAGCAGATCCTTTTTCCCTCCCCCATATTGATCAAATTATTGATGCTACGGCGGGTTGTGAGCGTTAGAGTTTTCTGGACGCATATTCTGGTTATCATCAGATCAAGATGGCGGTTAAAGACTAGGAGAAGACGGCGTTCATAACTCCCTTTGGAGCCTTCTGCTATGTATCTATGCCCTTTGGGCTCAAGAGTGCCCAGGCAACTTATCAAGAGTGCCCAGGCAACTACCTGGCCGCTGTGCCGGGTTGTGCGGCGAGCTTCGTGTTGTTGTGTCTTCATAAGAAAGTTTGGATCCAAATAAGAAAGAGGATGAGAAAATTTAACTTTCCGGTTTGCCCGATGAATTTTTAGCGAAGGCAAAGGGTTTGAATCGGAGGAGAGAGCAATTACCTCTACAGCATTAGCATGACTGACTTCGGCATCATCCTGGCAATAATCATTATCAATAAGGCATGTGAAAAATAAGCCGAGTGAATCAAGCTCTACCTCAAGGTCCGGATTACCCACATCATCGTCTGCTGCCGGGTCAGAAGATGCAGTGGTTTTCTTCTTGTGAGTAGGCCTCTTCACGACTTTAGTCTTTCGTCGGGTTGGTCTTTCCGGCTTCTCTGGTTTCTCCGGTTTCTCCTGTGGAAGTTTCTTGCTCCAAAACGGATCATCACCCTGTTTGAAAGATGTTGATGTTAAATAATGGGTAGATTGAGCAAGGACAGATTCAATAAAAAGTAAAGTATAAATCTTAAAGCTGGCGGTTTGTTGGTGGCACAAAGGGAAGCAAGCCGGTTCGAGCACAGACGACTTCCGGTTCGTTCAATATATTCTTCACAGCTTCTGTAACTTCGTAATCTGTGAGCTGGATGTCAATGTGTCGCAGTGGGTCGTTGGCACTACCAGTATACTCGCACATCAAACCGGAGCGCTGGCTTAAGGGAAATATGCTCCAAGATATCCAACAGCAAGCAAGATCAACCCCTGTTAAACCGTTAGCCATGAAGGCCCTGAGCTTGGATAGTTGAGGAGCATAGTTGCTTCTCTCCTTGGCAGTCAACCTCTGTGGAAAGGGATGCGTGTTGCTTAGCCGCTCCGGACGATAACCAGGCAAGGGATTTTCTTCAGGAGGAGAGGTGTCTTTACAATAAAACCATGTTTGATTCCATTCTTTGGGATGGCTCTGCAGTTTGGCGTGAGGGTAGGTGACCTATTTCCTTTTTTGAATCGCCACACTGCCTAATTCTGTATTGGAATCGTCGGTAAACTCTGTGCGGTGGTTTAGATGGAAGCAATCTCTGAACAATTCAACTGTGGGTTCCTCTTGAAAGAATACCTCACAGAGCACTTGGAAGTTACATATGTTGGTTACGGAGTTTGGGCCGGTATCTTGCGAACGGAGTTGGAAATTGGCTAATACATCCCGGTAAAATTTTGAACTGGGAGGATTGAAGCCCCGGGCTAGATGATCCGCGAAAACAAAAACCTCTCCCTCTTGAGGCGTGGGAGGACATTCTGTACTGGGGACCCTCCAATGAATAACCTCTTTACTGCTTAAAGCGCCAGTTTTGACTAAGTTACTCAGCTGAGTCTCGGTCACGCGAGAGGGAACCCAGTTACATTCGTACACTTGTTTGGCCATAGCGCAGTCTGCAAGGTAGTAGTAACCGGTTCCAGACCGTGTTGGAAAAGTACAACCTCATTTATGTATTATTACACGGGAGACAGTTGTATCTAAACTGGAGCTTTACAAAGTGGCAGTGACTGGCTACGGGATTCTGGTAGTTCAACAAGGGGACTAATGGTATATACCGGTTTGGTAATTTTTCTACAAAGTTAAACCGCCTGATCTAAACATTGAAACAGTTGAGATTGCGGATAAGTAAGTATGCAGAAACAGATTTCACAAGATTCTTCTATAGCGTTGGATCTGGAGCATGTTCAGAAAGAAGAAAAATATTCAAGGTTCAAGAAGAACAGTACCAAATCAATGGGCAGAGATACATGTAGATCTATGGTCTTGAGGCATGTAACTGAAGGCGGATGCTAAAAACTACCGCTACACAGAGCAAGGGTTCACAGATGCATCTAAGAGCTATCGTATGAACACGAAGCAGGCGATGAACACTAGAAGAACATGAAACCCTAGAACAGATCCGTGTTGAAAAGAACAGAAGACTTACTGGAGCCGAGGAAGATGCGGAAGGTCGCCGCGGTGCTCTGGTGCGCTCAGGTTGATGCAGCGGCCAAGGTTGGTGCAGAAGTTGATGGCGGTGGCGGAGCTCTGAGGCTGGGCGACGCGAGGAAGACGAAGCAGAAGGGCACGAAGGGGAAAAAGAAATGACCCTTCGGTCCTATTTATAAGGCAAAAGGACATGTGTCAGGCGCGTGAATCAAGGGACCGCGAATTTTGGAAGCAGAGTTGTCGCCTCGGTTATTGCGGATCTATTAAACAAGAAGGTATATATCATGGATAGTCTCTTTATGACAGATGACGTCACTCCGGTTTACAATGACCAGAGAAGGTGACATCACGGCGGTTCAACAAACTACAAGAAGATGTTGAAGATGAAGATTTTTGCTAAGGATTGACATGAACTTGTTCAAATCAATCTGGGGCCTAATGTTGGGGATATTACTACTGGGCGTAAACCAGCCTATCTGGGCCGGGTTAACTTCGTCAGTAGTTAAAGTATGTTAAATCCCAAGAAGGCAGATGAGGGCTTAAGGCCCATAGTCAGTTCAAGGCTTGTAGCCGTAAACCGGTGTTGGTATGTAACTTGTATTGTAAGTTAGGAATAAGTAGAGACCAAACCGGACACGTCTATGAGCCGGTGTTGGGACTCTGTAAACCGACGGGCGTCACCCATGTATATAAGGGGACGACTCGGCGGCGGTTCAAGGACAACAGACAACAACTCGAGACTTAGGCGAAGCTTGTTTGCTCCCTAGTCATCAAAACCCCATCAATTCCATCACAACTGGACGTAGGCTTTTACCTTCATCGAAGGGGCCGAACTAGTATAAACTCTCTTGCGTCCCTGTGTCCGCTTTAACCCCTTCAAGCTAACCCATAGCGATGGCTCCACGACTAAGTCCTTCATGAGGACATCTGCCGTGACAAAACCACGACACCTAGTCTTGCCAGCCACCACGCTCATGGGCGAGGGAGGGACGCTCCTGCCTTTGCGTGTATGACATGTGGGCCCGACAGGTGTGTGGCCAACCTGTCATACAGCCAAAGGCAGGTGCAATTAAGTCCACGAGGGAGAGGATAATCAAACTTCTCGTTGATGTACGAGTTGATGCGACACATCAAAGCACTGCACTCGATATATTTCAATAATTTGTGTTTACCAATGCATTAATTACAACGCATGCATGCATGCCGTGACTCTCCTTTTGATACTTGCTTTGTAATACCCCGGCCCAAGTCGAGAGATGGTTGTGCATTAATTACAACCAAATTGAGCCTTATAGAATGCAAATACTTAAATTTTGAGATAAGCCCTATAAAACCAGAAAGGAGGGAGTGAAAAAGAAGTACTCCATCCGGGAATAGTGCCGCACTTCGAAACTAGAACCGTTAATAAATTTTGAGCTTGCGTCTCGTCACATTCCAAATTACTCCACGCTATATTGAATTGCAAACCTGTTCACACCGATCACAACCTAAACGGTTTCCCACTTAGGAGTGTACTAGTACTCGGTTATAAATACTAGTATGCGAAGATGACTGCACATTCCTCCTCAACTCCTCATCCACAAAAACAAACAAGCCATTCAGCATCCTTCCCTTGCGTCTGCCATGGCCAGCGTGAGTTCTGGGTCGAGAGATTGCCACCAGGGAGAGGCGAGCATGGAAGCGGAAGCACGAGAGATGTCCAGCCTCGCTGCGAGAGCAGCCGACATGTCCCGCCACACAGAAGTAGCAGCACCGAGGTCCCGCCACACCGCTGAAGCAGCACAGAGGTCCTGCCGTGCTGTCGATGCAGCAGACTGGTCCGGCCGTGCCGCGGAAGCAGCAGAGCTGTCCCGCCGTGCCATGAATGTAGTAGAGATGTCCCGCTGCGCCGCGGCGGCCTGGGAAAATTTCTCGCGGGCAGCCGACGACTGTTACAGGCGCATGCATGTGATCATCCATAGCCAGATGGATCAGATCTCCGGCTGTGCGAGGTTGCAGGACGACATGAAAGCCTCGTTTGAACAGGCTATCGACGTACTAAAGGGAGGGCAATGAGAGGCTCCGAGCCGAGCACGACCTGCTGAGGGAGAAGATCATCCGAAGTGCAGACCATCAGGAGGAGACCAGTGCCTTGTTGAAGAGGCCCGGCGTCATCGTCAAGAAACTTATGGACGAGAATGACATGCTCTGCAACGAGCGCCAAAGGCTGGTGGAGGAATCCGTGGATGTTGTCACGAAAGAGCTCATCGCCGCTCACCGCGGAGACTAGTTCCCGTGGCCTGAAGCGACGCATCAAGAAAGTAGAGATCAGCGAGCTAGATCCTTGTCTTCCTTCTTCTTTTGCCCTTGTGTATTTCGGGCGTAGCCGCATGTGGCTTTTTTAATTATCTTTCTAATTATGTAAGACAATTAATTGTCCTTATCTTTCTGTGGAAGATCAATGTTGCGAGGCTGGAATGAAGAAAACTCTTGTTGTGGCAACCCTAGAGTTGTTGTTCTTCTAGTTGCTGCTAGGCTTCCTTCAATTTCCTGGTTTCTTTTGATGTAATAATTGGTTTAGGATCTGGATTGTGTCGTCGGTTGTGAAATGTTGGGTTCTAGCATGGATGTTTGGCCTTTGTTGGCCTCTTGGGATGTTGCGATTTCAATCGGGTAGCTTTTAGTCCTTCGTGTTAGGCTGGAGTTGTGCTGAACTTCTTGTGAATTGTGGTGGTTTTAAGTAATGAAAATCGGAAGGGGCAAGCCCTTCTTTGATCAAATTTTTTTTTCATCATCCTTATATATTCATCAGTCTTACTATAAGTCGCAATAGATGCTATATAGGTTCGTCAGATCTTACATCAAGATCCGTGCTTTCAGATTTTCTTTTTTCTCTCTTAAATCTCAGTCGAGTGAGACATAGCCATGCCATTAAACAGAGGCTCGGGCGCCATTAATGGAGACCTTCGGAGAGAAGTGGACGGCAGATGGAGGTCAAAGGGCTCTCCTCCCGATAAGCACGCGCAGGGGTCTGATCGCACGCCTCTCATACTCAAATAGCTACCCTGCATGGCGCCTTCTAGCTAATAAAAAATGGGGACGCGTGGCGGCACGTAAATGGTACTAGTAAGTAGATCGCCCACGGTTTCAATAATACTTGTGTTTCCGATTGTAACGTGACAGCACTTGTTCCAAAATGACTTTGTTGATTCTTAATGTGTGCGCCTTCGCAAATCGGACTGCAAATTTACCACAGCATGTTGGTGCCATGTCATGGGACCAAGCCAAGTTTCATTATTTTCACGCGTGTTTTGGATTTACAGGAATTACAAAACTAAGTTTCTCAATGTTTCCAACCCAGCCACGACGCCCAGAATTTGTAATTTCATTCCCATTTCTTGCATGGAACCTATAAATTTACCCGAGGACACACATGTGATTTTTCAACCAACTTTGGTGCACTGGAACATGTGCTTGTATTTCAAATTTGAATTATGCACACAAAGGTGACATGTTCCCTCCCAGAACCACAAGCCTTCTTGAGAGAAGCTCCGATTTGCAAGAAGCTTATACCGAAATTTGTTCCTATTTGGCCAATTTTTTTTACCACGGCATGGTACTACCATGACATGACACCATGCCAAGTTTCATGATTTTAAAACCAAGTTTCTCAATGTTCTCGACCGAGCCACGATGCCCAAATGTTTGAATTTTATTCTCATTTTTTGCATGGGACCTACTCCCTCCTTCCATCTATATAGGGCCTAATGTGTTTTTCAAGACAGCCTTTGACTATTGACAAGATTAATAGCACATGAGATGTATACTATGAAAATTATATTATTGGAAGCTCCTTTGACATACAAATTTCAAGGTATGCTTTGTGTAAGTTGCATGTCATATATTTTTGCTCTAACATTTGGTCAAAGTTAGCCTCCAAAAACGTATTAGGACCTATATAGATGGAAGGAGGGAGTAGAAATTCACCCGAGGACACAAATGTGATTTTTCAACCAACTTTGGTGCACAGGAGCATGTGCTTGTAGTTCAAATTTGAATTATGCACATTAAATGACCAAAAAATCAATTAATGTGTAAATAAGGCCAAACGAAGCCGGAATAATTCCAAAATTTAACAGGGCACTCATGTAGTTATATGTTGCTGTTGTAAATAAACTCAAGGGGGACAATGTATATCGTTTCGCACTAAAAGGTGGCACGTTCCCTCTCAGAACCACGAGCCTTCTTGAGAGAAGCTTCGGTTTGTGTTGGCAATATTACTAATGGGCATGAACCGGCCTATCTGGGCCGGGTTAACTTCATCAGTAGTTCAAGAGTGTTAAAGCCCAAGAAGACAGATGAGGGCCTAAGGCCCGTAGTCGGTTTAAGACTTGTAGCCGTAAACCGGCATTTGTATATAAACTTGTACTGTAAGTTAGGAATAAGGAGAGACCAACTCGGATACGAATATGAACCGGTGTTGGGACTCTGTGAACCGACGGGCGTCACCCGTGTATATAAGGGGACGACCCGGTGGCGGTTCAAGGAAAACAGACAACAACTCGAGACTTAGGCGAAGCTTGTTTGCTCCCTAGTCCTCGAAACCTCATCAATTCCATCACAACTAGATGTAGGCTTTTACCTTCATCGAAGGGGCCGAACTAGTATAAACTCTTTGTGTCCCAGTGTCCTCTTTAACCCCTTCAAGCTAACCCGTCGCGATGGCTCCATGACTAAGTCCTTTCAAGAGGACATCTGCCGTGACAAAACCACGATAGTTGGCGCCCACCGTGGGGCTATCGCACGACGGTTTCAAGTTCTTGGAGGGCAGCTTCGAAGGACTCAAGGGCTACGCTGTGGGCCGGATGACTATGAGTCGTCGCGGCAAGCTCTACATCGATGATGCATGATGGGGGCCCAAGGCTGGCTCAATCGAGTACGGGTACCGAGTCCCCTTTGGTGGCATACACGTCTTCATTGGCAAGATCGGTGAACCGGGCCCTGAGTCATCCATGGAGGATGTTATGAGGATGGATCGGAATCCGGTGGCGAGACCGTCGTTTACTCCGGCGACGAGTCATCAATTGGAGATACCGAATCTTTGTATTAGCTACAAGATGGCCGGATAGGGGGATGTTCCGATGGCGACAGTATTCCGGACCCCTCTGATCTGCCCAACCGGGTTGGAATATTCATGGCCAGTACAGGAGCGGTGCTTCATTCTTCAACCGCAGCAGCAATGATCTCCGGGTCAGTAGCGGCGACGGCTGCCGGGGCAGGAGGCTCTGTGCGCCCGCCGGCTCAAGTTTTGTCAGATCTGTTTGATACGTTGGCTACGCTTATGGCAGAGGATAACCCAGCGGATCAGGACGCCCACAACGCGGAAATTGCAAAGGTCCAGGAACAGATCACTCAGGCCAAGGCCGACCTAGCAGCTGAAGATACCAGGATGACCACAGAGCGGGCCGCTTTGGATGCGCAGGCCTATAGGCTTATGCTGGATCAGAACGCGTCACATGAAGTCATGAAGAGGAAGTACTGATCTTGTTTGCCTCCGGTCTTTGAGGCCAGAGACCTCTTTAACACCCCAGGAGCGGGAACCAGTAATCCGCCGGTGGTAAACCGGACGAAAGCACCTGGGACGGGCGCACCGGTTCAGCCCCGTTTGATGGATCCGCCTCGTCAGAACGTTATTGTGCCTCAGGCTATCCTGACACCTCTGGCTCGCTACTCCAACCCGATGGACAACCTTCCCAATTGAAGGTGACTCACCGCAGGCGGTGGAAACACGCCGGGTTAAGGAGCTTCTTCGAACATCATTGATCCAACAGGAATCATACTCGTATAGCCGTGATCGAATTCACTCCACCCCTCGCCCAAGCCGGAGCTATATGTCACGACCGGTTTTCCGGGTAATAAATTTCCAGAAAAGACCGTCGTGCTCATCAGCCCCAGGATTACTGTTAGCTGATGAGGCTCCAACTTGATACAGAAATTCCAAGCAACATACAAAATATGCAGTACAAGACCATTCTGGCCTGTGAGTACAACAAATGGTCTCTAGTGGTTGATGGCGGAAGCGGTTTGTGGATCATCAGTGTCTATGGGACTCCAATTCCCACAGGAACAGCTGACCAGGTTAACTCCTATCTTCGCGAGGCTGCTATCTCCATTGCTTAGGTTCCGGGGCTGTCATCGCGTCACTCCTCTCCGTGCAAGAAAATCTGGCCAAGACAATAGCCAGGGACAAGCCAGTGAGTACTTTGAATGTACTCGCAAACATTATGAACACAGGTATAATATAACCATGATGTGCTGAAAATATTTATGCTCATGACGTCAGTCACAAAAGATAAATAAAACCCTGATGCATGCAAGCAAGTTATTTATAACAATGCAATTACATAGTAGTATTAAAATATATGAAACAAATAACAAGCAATGCCACAGTCGGGTGTCTTGGCGACACCGCATAAAGGGCTTTTAAAAGAAATGCCACAGTCGGGCGTCTGAGCGACACCACATAAAGGGCTTTAAAATAAACAATCATAGTGAATATCCCGGAGGTAGAACCATCCCGGAGATACTCGATAATAACAATAATATCACGGGTTAGTCAACAATAATAATAATCATAATTATCACAAGTCACCAGTAGTATTCCAGTTCTGGTTTAACAGTTATCACCTCCGAAGACCGACACTAAGACCGACACTTGACCCGTCCCAGACTGTAATCCTTAACCATGGACACGGCTATTCGAATAGGTTTTAATCTCTGCAGAGAGTGTACTCTTTACCCACGAGTAAGGATTTCCTTTAGTCCATCGGGACTAATTCCGCTTACGGTCTTTTAAATGAAAACACACCTGACTTGCACACACCAGCTTAACTTACCGGTGTCTGGAATCACCCACGACACCCGTTAAGCAAAACTCTAAGTGGGGAGGCTACAACCTCGATTAGCATGGGATCAAAAAAATTTATACGGCGCGCAAAACTGGGGGAGCTACCCCCTCAGCTACAACCGAAACACCCATGCCCCCTGACCGGATGACTGGCTTTAATCCATGGCCGTGGTACCCTCATCCCGGCCCCTCTGTACGGTGTGTGCTCGAAAGGGGTTGACAAATTACTGAACCGTACCCTACCTGTGGCAGGGACAAGTGGTAGCACGAAACAAGTGTGGGGGTTGCTGGAACAAGACTCGTTCTACGGTCGACTTAGGAGGTTTATAGTTTCCTGCATAACATATATAACAAATATACTTCAACCAATCCAATCAACACTCATTATATCTTACAATGCCATACCGGACATACCCGTCCCGACGGAGGCCGGCGACAAGCTCACACCTACCCAAGGCAGAGGCTTTCCCGGATTTCTTTCCGGCATGCATGCAAGACACATGAGGATGATTATCATCATAAGTGTGTTTATTTCCAACAGCATGGAAATCACTATTATGCACTCATGCATATGATCATATCACATGAAATAACAAGTCCTTCGAAATGCGGTGGTGTTAAAAATGTATCAACGATCACACCAAAATATTATGCCGGGATTCAGAATGCTTGCCTTCAATGTGTGGTAAGTCAGGGTGTACTTCAAAACTTTTGAAAGTTTCTCCTCTCTTCAAAAATCCTATTTTAGCAATATAAAGAATTAACACACAAAATAAAAACAGCACCAAAAGTTGTTTTAAATTTTTTTTCAAATAAATCTTAAAATAAACTAGACAATATTTGAGAGAGGTAGGAAAAAGAATTAATTCATTTGGAGTTATATTTAAAAAGATAAAGCCAGTCAAAGATTTGGTCAAAATCTGTTTTTAAAATAAAAATAGAAAAGAAAACGTTTCAGACTGGAATACATTTTCGGAGCGGAGGAAACGTACTTCGTGGTTTTATGCTTTCACTTAACACGCGTGGCGGCGGGGTGGGTCGCTGACGGTGGGCCCGCCTGGCCCACTGGTCAGGTTTGACCAGTCGCCGCGCCCCTTCTCCCTCCTCTGCCCGAGCAAAGCGGGGCTCCGGCGATCGTCGCCGGCGAAGGGAGGCTCCTCGAGGGCATCCGAGGCCAGGGATGGATCCACCTCTCCTAGG
Source organism: Triticum dicoccoides (assembly GCF_002162155.2). Lineage (NCBI taxonomy): Eukaryota > Viridiplantae > Streptophyta > Magnoliopsida > Poales > Poaceae > Triticum > Triticum dicoccoides. The sequence continues at coordinate 691,655,679 of NC_041382.1, read as the reverse complement.
CGGTCCTCCTGGTGGTCGACTGGCCGGCGGGGATGGAGGGGTTCGTCGGCGGCGAGCTCCGCGGCGGAGGGAGCTTCGGTGACGGAGTGGTTTTGGGGTGAATGTGGTTCCCAATCAAAATCAAGTGGGGGTTTGGGTTCCTGGAGGGGAGGAGGTGTTCTTGGCAAAGAGAATTGGGAGGGAGAGGCCCTGGTGGCGCTGGGAGAGCTGGGGCCATGGCGGCGGCCGCTGCTGCCGGAGGTGGGGAAGACGACCTCCTCAGGTCGATTGGCTGCAATGGGGAGACTAGGGGAGTGTACTGAGGCCGCCTGCGAATGGAACGTGCTCGGGGGCCTCCTTAAATAGGCGTTCGGGTCGGTTCCGACGGTGGCCGCGGATAAGGTCGCCGGCGACCGTCTTTCTGTAGCCGCGGGGCGTCGTGGCGACGACGAGAGCTAGCGGACAAGGTTGAGGATGAGCTTGGGCTGTGCCAAGGGCCAGGTGGCGGGCCGGGGTGGTTTGGGCGGCGCCGACCGTGGCAGGGGCGCGCTACGGTCGTCGGTGTGCCGCCAAAAGCTCTGTCGGCGGCGCTGTAGGCTGCCAGGGTGGCTTGGCGCGTTGCTGCGAGGAGGGGAGCGCGTGGCGTGGTGCTGCAGAGCGGGCCAAGGCCGTGGGGGCCAGCGTGTCGGCTCGGGCGCGCGGCTGCAATACGCGTGCTCTGGGCGCGTCCAGAGCATGCACTGAAGGTGTTCGGCGTAATGTCGTGGCATGCTACCGGTCACCGGTGAGTCTGGCAAGCCACAGAACTAGGTTATAGGTAGAGGGAAACTCAAGGGACAAGTTGGTTTGGTCATGTGGTCAAGTTCACAATGTAGGCTTGAGATCATGCCAATACAGCCCATGCACTCTAGGTGTTTGTCAAAATGCCAAAGGCACCTAGGCTATTCTTGGAGGGGCCAAATCTTCCAGGTCAATGTCTCTTTGGACGCAAGAGGGAGTGGTGAAGTTAGTTTGCATAAAGGAGACACTTGCTAGTGCAAGTTTTGCAAAACTTCAATTCTGTACAGAAAGCAAAAGGCATTGTTGCAAGCACTTAGAATCATCCAATGGGTCCACTCTCCTGGACTTAGGGGTTTAGTAGGGTGGTCTACAAGTAGGAAAAGGAATCACAGCAAAAGGAGCAAGTTAAAGTATAGTTGTAGTACAAAACCTCAAGTTGGACCAGAATGGAAATGAGGATGATTCACTCAAATTTTTCAAATAACATAGCTGGGTTTTTGCATAAAGCTGAATAATATGCTTCTACTGACATCCCATAATTTTGGTGGAGGCTAGAAAGAATTATTTAAAAGGGTTGTAGTGCAAGGTTGCTCTCTGGACCAGAGAAGAAAATTGGGTGTAGAGCTCAAAATATTTCAAGAATAAGAGATATTTTTGTATAAAAGTGATTCAAAAACATCACATGACATCTCCAAATTTTGGTTGGATTTTTAGATAAATATATCAAATGGTTGTAGTACAAATATGGCCATATAACCTTGAAAAACTATTTTTCAAGAAAATAAAGATCAAGCAGATTAATTATGTAATTAGTTCTACTAATAAAAGAAAAGTTTTTCTTGAGAGGTTAAACAAGTCCAATAACATATTTGAAAAGTTTTCTCTTTGGGGAAAACTCCATAATAGCAAGGGAGAAAAGGTTCAAAAATCAAAAAGGGAGCCCAGAAAATCAAAGTTTTAGTTTCCTGGCAAAATTTTAATTAATGAAACAAGGTCAAAATTTTGGGGTGTCACACTATAGCAGGCGTATGGATGAACCGGCTGTGTGAAGTAATGCATGAAACCGTGCAGCACCTCGCGGTAACAACATGGCGGGTGGCGTTGAGGACGCTCAGGAAGTGGTAGACCGGGCCCGAGCGCGCAGGGAGGCGGAGTTAGCAGCATAGTATCAGGCTCGTCAGCTTACGCCGGTTCACCCAACAACCTCGGTCGAGCCTGGCATTTCTTCCAGTTCTTTGGGGGTGCCTTGTCTTGTCCCCGCTTTACGCAATGTGCGCCCGCCAAAAGATTTCAAGGGCCCGCGCAAGGTGTCGAATTACACTGCAGATTAACCTCCAGAGACATGGATAGAGAGCTATGAGATGGCCATGGAGATGCCGGATGTGGACGATGTGGCGTGTGGAAAGTACTTCACCATGATGCTCGAAGGAACGGGCCATACTTGGTTAAAAAGTCTACCGGCCAACTCTATCAGTTCATGGGCCCAATTGCGAGCCTGGTTTATCAGTAATTTTAAAGATACATGTAAGCAACCTATGTCCATAGTGGACTTAGCAGCCTGTGTCCAGGAGGAAGGAGAATCGACGACCCGTTGGGTACGCCGGGTCTCACAAATTTTGCATTCATCAGATCGCATCAACGCTAATACTGCGGTTATAACTCTGCGGCCTCTAAAATTGAAGTTGGGACGGATGAAGCGCCATTGCAATGATATAGGGACCCTCATGGCTGCATTAGTGAAGTATGTTGATTCTGATAACACCAAGGATCCCGAATCTGATGATGACAAGATAGGGAAGGGAAAGAAGAACGACAACTCCAAAGGGCAGCAGGATAACCCGGCAGGTCACGAAAATGGAGGCAAGCGTAAAGCGGATAACAACATGGACTTTGTGGCTAATACCAGTGCGTAGGACAAGGGCCAGCGATGCAAGGGTAAACCGCCGAATCGCGGTGGAGTGCCTAACCCCAACCCGGACCGTCTAAACTATCTGTTAAATCAGCCCTGTCCAACGCATGGGACGAAGGAGGTGCCAGCCAACCACCTTTGGAAGGATTGCTACATTATGCAGGAGTTCAAAAATTCCAATGCTTTCCGGTATGATCACGGGTCAGGTGGTGGTTTAGGATCCGGGCCGGGTTACGGCGGAGGAAATTCCGGTTCAGGCTTCAATGGTAACCACGGCGGACATAACAATCAAAATAATCAGAACAACCAGGGTTGTTATAACCAGCAGCAGTAGCAGACGGGCTATCAGAGCAACCCGAAGCAGTTGAATAGTGGTCAATACCATGTCTTCACCACTAGTTTGGACAAGCGAGACCGGAAGGTTCAAAAGCAGGCTGTAAACTCCGTTGATACGGCCGTGCCCCGATATCTACGCTGGTCTGAACAGCCAATCGTATGGAGCAGAGAGGATCACCCTCCCCGGGTTGATAATCCGGGTCAGCTAGCATTGGTGGTGGCGCCTCAGGTGGGAGGTTATAAGTTCACCAAGGTACTCATGGATGGAGGGAGCAGCATTAATATCTTATACTATGAGACCTTCCGTCGTATGGGACTAACAGATAAAAATCTTAAACCGTCCAATACGGTATTCCATGGTGTGGTGCCTGGTAAGTAGCATATCCTGTTGGCAAGATAGCACTGGAAGTGGCCTTTGGCGATGATCACGATTCTAGGTCGGAGACATTGACCTTTGAGGTGGTAAAAATCCAGAGTCCATATCACGCCCTGTTTGGGCGACCGGCTTATGCCAAGTTTATGGCACGGCCCTGTTATGTGTATTTGCAGCTCAAAATGCAGGGTCACAAGGGGACAATAACGGTTCATGGAAGCCGCAAGGTCGCTTTGGAGTGTGAGGAAGGTGATGCGGCTTACGCAGAGTCGGTTTGTGCCATAGAGGAGCTGAAATACTATAAGGACAATGTTGATCCGGTAGACATGACTCCTTTGAAGAAACCAACCACAGAGCATGATCCGGCCCCAAAGTTCAAATCGGGAGCTGAAACTAAGCTTGTTGACTTCGTACCTGGCGATTCGTCCAAGCAGTTCAGCATCAGTGTCAACTTGGTTCTGAAATAGGAAGGCGCGCTCATCGAGTTCATCCATGAGAATCGGGACATTTTTGCATGGAAGCCTTCTGACATGCCAGGTGTACCGAGGCAATTCGTTGAGCACACTCTTAATGTGGATCCTAAGTACAAACCAGTGAAACAGTTCCTCCACCGGTTTAACGAAGAAAGACACAAAGCAATTGGAGAAGAAGTAGCCAGGCTCTTGGCAGCTGGCTTTATCGTTGAAGTTTTCCATCCTGAATGGCTGGCTAATCCAGTGCTGGTCCTTAAGAAAAATGGCACCTGGCGCATGTGTGTGGATTACACAGATCTTAACAAGGCCTGCCCAGCAGATCCTTTTGCCCTCCCCCGTATTGATCAAATTATTGATGCTACGGCGGGTTGTGAGCGTCTAAGTTTTCTGGATGCATATTATGGTTATCATCAGATTAAGATGGCGGTTAAGGACCAGGAGAAGACAGCGTTCATAACTCCCTTTGGAGCCTTCTGCTATGTATCTATGCCCTTTGGGCTCAAGAGTGCTCAGGCAACTTATCAACGGTGTGTACAGAATTGCCTTCATAAACAGATTGGTCGTAATGTGCATGCCTATGTGGATGATATCATGGTTAAGTGAGAAGGAGACTCTGGTTGACGATTTGAAGGAAACCTTTGATAACCTAAGGACGTACAAGATGATGCTCAATCCGGCCAAGTGTGTCTATGGTGTACCGGCAGGCAAGTTATTGGGTTTTCTTGTGTCCAATAGGGGAATTGAAGCTAATCCGGAGAAGATCACAGCAATCACCTCCCTGGCTAAACCGAAGTGTATCAATGATGTTCAACGCTTGGCGGGCAGGATTGCTGCGTTGAGTCGGTTTATCAGTCGCCTTGCTGAGAAGGCGATCCCTTTGTATCAGATGTTAAAGAAGACAGATCAATTCATGTGGAGTTCTGCTGCTGATAAAGCATTTGAGGACTTAAAGCGGCAGTTGGCCAATCCGCCTGTGCTCGCCGCTCCAATTGACAAGGAGCCATTGCTGCTATATGTTGCCGCTAATGCTCGTGCAGTCAGTGTAGCTATTGTGGTGGAGCGAAAGTAGGCAGGCAAGGAGCATCCGGTTCAGCGTCCGGTTTACTATATCAGCAAGGTGCTTATTGAGTCCAAGCAAAGGTGTCCGCATTCGCAGAAGCTGGTGTATGGAGTTTTTATGGCAAGCCGGAAGCTTAAGCAGTACTTCCAGGGACACCCCATCACAGTGGTCAGTTCTGCTCCCTTGGGAGATATAATCCAGAACCGGGAAGCGACTGGCCGGATTGCCAAGTGGGCCATAGAGCTTGGGCCGCACGGATTGAAATACGTGCCTCGAACGGCGGTCAAGTCTCAAGCACTTATTGATTTCATCAATGATTGGACAGAACTGCAAGCACCTGAAGAAAAGCCGGATCACACATATTGGACTATCCATTTTGATGGGTCCAGGCAATTGGAGGGCTCGGGGGCTGGAGTCATGTTAACGTCCCCACGAGGTGATAAGTTTTGTTACGTTCTCCGCTTAATGTTCCCTTGTACTAACAATGCAGCTGAGTATGAAGCCTTACTCCATGGTCTCCGGATGGCTAAGGAAATGAATCTAAGCCGTGTTAAGTGCTTCGATGACTCGGACCTGGTGGCTCAACAGGTGTCTGGCACTTGGGATTCCAAGGACCCACTCATGGAAGCATATCGTCGTGAGGTGGATATTGTTGCAGGTCACTTCAAGGGTTATCAGGTGGACCACGTGGACCGCCGGAAGAATTAGGCGGCGGACTCTATAAGTCGGTTGGGCTCTCAACGCAAACCGGTCCCGCCCAATGTTTTCCTTGATGTGCTACACAACCTGTCGGTCAAGCTCCCTGGTGAAGAAGATTTGGCTATTCCTGATCCGGAGGCTCAATTGGTGGCAGCTCTTCATGTCATTCCGGATTGGCGCTTCCTTACCTCGCGTACATGAACCGGGGCGAGTTACAGAGGATGAGACTCTAGCCCGGCAGATAATCCGGCGATCCAAGTCCATGACTATTGCCAATGGCGAGTTGCATCATTGCAGCGTGTCAGGGGCGTTTCAACGCTGTGTGTCTCCTGAGGAAGGCTGCGAAATCTTGCGTGAGATCCACGAAGGAGACTGTGGTCACCATGCCGGTTCAAAATCTTTGGTGGCTAAAGCGTTCCGCCATGGCTTCTATTGGTTAAATGCTCATGCTGATGCGGAAGATCTAGTCAAACGATGTGACGGTTGCCAAAAGTTCTCAAGACGTGCTCATGTGCCGGCTCAAGAATTGAGAATGATTCCAATCGCTTGTCCGTTTGCAACTTGGGGGCTGGATATGGTTGGGCCTTTCAAAAGGTCCAAGGATAAGAAGACGCACCTTTTGGTGGCGGTTGACAAGTTTACAAAGTGGGTGGAAGCGGAACCCGTTAGCAAGTGTGATGTGGCCACGACGGTTCAATTCATCAAGAAGGTGATTTTCCGGTTTGGTTTTCCACACAGCATCATCACTGATAATGGTACCAACTTGTCCAAGGGTGCTATGAAGGAGTTCTGTCAACGTGAGCACATCCGGCTTGACGTTTCATCAGTAGCCCACCGGCAGTCCAATGGCCAAGCAGAAAGGGCTAATCAAGAGATCTTGAGAGGCATCAAACCCCGGCTTATGGTTCCTTTGCAGAGAACGCCGGGTTGTTGGGTGGAAGAGTTACCATCTGTGTTATGGAGCATCAATACCACACCCAACAGATCAACAGGATACACGCCGTTCTTCATGGTCTACGGAGCGGAGGCGGTTCTCCCCAGTGATATCCGTCATGATTCACCTCGTGTGTCAGCCTATGTTGAAGCGGACAATGAAGTAGCACGGCAAGATGCTTTGGACCTATTGGACGAGGCGCGTGACATAGCAGCTGCTCGCTCAGCAATTTACCAACAGGATCTTCGTCATTATCACAGCCGCCGGGTCAGAACCAGAGCCTTTCAAGAAGGAGACTTGGTGCTTCGGCTCATCCAAGACTAGACTGATATGCATAAACTATCCCCACCTTGGGAGGGACCTTTCGTGGTCAGCAAGAATCTACACAACGGGTCATACTATCTGATCAATATTCGAGAGCATAAAGACTCACGTACATCAGAGGAGGAGACCAACAGGCCGTGGAACATAGCTCATCTTCGGCCTTACTATACCTGAGCCATCGTCTCTACTTATGTACATATTCTGACAATGTATATATTATGATTAATACAATAAACCAGAGCCTCAGTTAAAGCGGGGTCTCTGTTCTTTTTACATCATGTGTGGTTACACGGAGTTATTCTGTCTTAAAGCGGCCTCCAGTTTACCCCTTGAGTCAGCTTTTCAAAGCTTCATGTTATATCACTTGGGGGCTTGTTCGTGTCCGAACCAATGCAACACCTTTTTGATAGGCGAAAGCCACCAGATCACTTGGGGACTTGGTCACGTCTGAACCAGTCACCCCTCTTGATCGACCTAAGGCCATAAAATCACTTGGGGGCTTGGTCGAACCCGAACCATTGCCACGCCTCTTGATCGGCATAATGCCACTGTTTCATTTGGGGACCTGGCTGACTTGAACCATAGCTACGCCTATTGGGAGCTTGGTCGTGTCCGACCATGGTAACGCCATTTGATCGGCTCAATAAGCCTTCTTTTTGCAAATGGTTTTATCATTGCCTTTGCTTGAAATTTTCTTTGATAGATGTTTCTTTTATTTTAGTTGCGTTTTTTAAACCGGCAAAGTTCTTAAACCGGTTCGACTGTCAATTGACGGAACACGGTCCATTTTTAATCCAGAGACTATTTGCCCGGTTTGATTTTTGTTAAACATTCTATTGCGGAGTAATGCGGTGTTTATTATAACCCGGCATGGTTTACATGATAAACCAGCATTATGTATATACAGGAGCTGCTATCTCCTCCAACAGTGTGGGTTTATAAACCTCCGCTTCAAGATTGGCCAAGCCAGCTTCATGCCCAACGATGGCAGGTATTATGTATCACAAAAATTTGATCGTATACTTGAATTTCAGATATTTTGATGTTATATATACAGACATTATAATCCGCCTGACGGTACAACCGCGGTGGCATTTTAAGAATTTTTGATTGCACAAAATACTTTGGAGATTGATCATCCAAAGGAAGCACAGGTTGCAGTACTTGTGCACGAAGGCATATCAAAATTAAGAGTATTGGCTAGCCTATTACAAGGCAGCATGGTGCCCAAATAAGATCATTGTTTTTCTGCAGAATATAAAAGGGCAGCAATTTAAACCGGCCGCCGGTTTAGGCTTGGTCACCAGCCTGGCCTGATGGTTGCGGGTCATCTCGCGCCGCTTCAACCTCTGCTTCCCTACCCAGCGGCTGGAAATCAACAGTTGTCCAGTCTATTCCCATTAATGCTTGAAAGACAGCTTCATCATTGATCAGCAACGACGGTTCAATATCAGGAGCATAAGTATGCTTACAGATTGGAGGGGTAAGATTCTCCGCCTCAGGAATTGGTGCAACCACTCGTTTGTTCTGATTATCATACTGGGCTTGATAATGAGATAAATCTGCCTCTTCAACCAGTTGACAAGCCAGAGGGCGCACTTCCCGGTTTATCGCTCTCAGATCCTCCTCATTGAACTATGTGCTATCTTCTTTCAAGTGGGGATAGCCTTGAGCCGCTTCAACGGGATCAAAATCTGGCACCCATGCTTTGGCCGGGATTAAGGCATTGATAGCACCGATTCGAGCAGCAGATTTCTTCAGCTCTTCAACCCGGGCAGGAAGCATTGACCGTCTCTTAAGAGTGTCCTGGATCAAGGTTGGCACCCGGTTGTTATGGGACGTAGTCGAGATAATCCGTTGTGCACCAGTATACAGTTGCTCTATCAGTGTGTAGGCGGCTTTCAACTTCTTCCGCACGTCCGACCCCAAGTGACCAATGCATGTCCCTGTAAATATTGCTCAGGGTTAACAAACTGACAAATCCATAAGAAGGCAGAGTTACTACAGACATCAAGAAAGCTTACCAAAGATAGCAGCAGTCATGGCATGCACTTGCCGCTTTATACTAGTCAATTCATCTACCACCGATTTAAGTGCAGCCTCGGCATTCTTAGCTCGCTTAGTTAAAGCAGCTTTCTCAGTGGCCCAATCCAACCGTTCTTTCTTAAAGCCCTCTTTAATCTGTTCCATGACACTTAAAGTGCTGGTTAACTCCTCTTTTGCTTTAGAGGTTTTAGCTTGTTGGGATTTCAGATTTTCTTGAAGATCGGCGGTTTGGCTTTCTCTCTTGTTCAGCTCAGCCTGCGTATACATGGTAATACGATTTAGATAACAGGAGCAAGAATTGAAGTGCCAGCCACACAACAAGTTATGCCCTTGGTTCTTGGGGGCTAATGCATATTTGATCTCCATCCTACAAATTGTTCATAAAGTCCAAAGCTCAATACAAGTATTCAACTTGGCACTTGGGGGCTAATGGCTATTTGCTCAATTGGTACTAACGCTACAATTCTTATTACCTAAAGTCCCGGTTTAACCTCACCAAGTTGAACCGGCCCTTGGGGGCTACAGCGGCAAATTCAGAACACATTGAAGTTCGGATTAACAAAGTCCCGGTTTGAATGAAGATCCTAAACCGGCCCTTGGGGGCTAGGAGAGTCAACAGATTGAAACATACAAGCAGGAAAAAGCATATGGAAGTTACCTCACATTTTTCTTTCATCATGTTAACCAGACCGGCTTCATAATCACGGCTGGTATACAGCCGGTTCAGATAGCCGGAATGAAGATCTTGGGCATTTAGAGCAGCGTAAGTCGCCAGATCAGCGTTCCATTTACCTTTGCCAATAGCAGCAAATTCTTCTTTGGCAGAGTGCCTAGATAAAGCAACCGGGTTGCCTGGCTTTGTACGGCCAGTGCCAGTAAGGACAACTTCGTCATCCTTGGCATCGCCAGTTTGCACTGGGGCCGTCGGTTTATCAGAAGGCTTGGATGGACTAGTGGATCTCTCAATCCGGATGGGGCTTGTGGGCTGGTTAACAGGACCCGAGGTGTCAATAGGCCTCTCTTCAGTAATAAAGTTGTCATCTTGTGGTGGTGGGTCATTTGGCACATCTTCATGAATGGCCGCTTCAGAATCTGGTACTCTGTCCGGTTCAGGAACGGTATTCTCTTCGGCCGCTTTATCCAGGCGAGCCTTCTTGCTTGGGCTAGGCTTGGCCCTGAAAGGAATAACAAGGATCAATACAGTATATATTATAAAGTAATACATCAGAAACATCATAAGAAATATGACTCACCCAAGCACCGTTTTGAGTGGTGGCAACTGGGTGGCTGATGACTCGCCAGACGATGAATGAGAGGTGCCCTGATAATCGGAGTCAGACGGATTAAGAGGTTGACGAAAACAGCCCGCTTTAGGACAAGCATTGACAAGAGAGTTAGAGACCTCTGAACGGCGTTTCCGAACCGGACTGTTTGGTAAACCGACGGAGGTAACTACCTGGCCGCTGTGCCGGGTCATGCAGCGAGCTTTGTGCTGTTGTGTCTTCATAAGAAAGTTTGGATCCAAATGAGCAAGAGGATGAGAAAAATTAACTTTCCGGTTTGCCCGACGGATTTTTAGCGAAGGCAAAGGGTTTGAATCGGAAGAGAGTGCAATTACCTCTACAGCTTCAGCATGACTGGCTTCGGTGTCATCCTGGCAATAATCATTATCAATAAGGCATGTGAAAAATAAGCCAAGTGAATCAAGCTCTACCTCAAGGTCCGGATTACCCACGTCATCATCATCTACCGGATAAGAAGATGCAGTGGTTTTCTTCTTGTGAGCAGGCCTCTTCACGACTTTAGTCTTTGGCCGGGTTGGTCTCTCTGGTTTCTCCGGTTTCTCTTGTGGAAGTTTCTTGCTCCAAAATGGATCATCACCCTATTTGAGAGATGTTGATGTTAAATAATGAGTAAATTGAGCAAGGACAGATTCAATAAAAAGTAAAGTATAAATCTTACAGCTGGCGGTTTGTTGGTGGCACAGAAGGGAAGCAAGCCGGTGCAAGCGCAGACGGCTTCCGGTTCATTTAACATTTTCTTCACAACTTCTGTGACTTCATCGTCTATGAGCTGGATGTTAACTTGTCGCAGTGGGTCATCGACACTGCCAGTATACTCGCACATCAAACCGGAGCACTGACTGAGGGGCAGTATGCTCCAAGATATCCAACAGCGAGCGAGATCAACTCCTGTTAAATCGTTAGCCATGAAGGCCCTGAGCTTGGATAGTTGAGGAGCATAGTTGCTTCTCTCCTTAGCAGTCAACCGTTGTGGAAAGGGATGCGTATTGCTAAGCTGCTCGGGACGAAAACCAGGCGAATGATTTTCTTCAGTAGGGGAGGTATCTTTGCAATAGAATCATGTTTGATTCCACTATTTGGGATGGCTGTGCAGTTTGGTGTGAGGGTAAGTGACCTCTTTCCTTTTCTGAATCGCCACACCACCTAATTTCGTATTGGAACCATCAGTAAACTCTATGCGGCGGTTTAGATGGAAGCAGTCTTTGAACAATTCAACTGTGGGTTCCTCTTGAAAGAATACCTCACAGAGCACTTGGAAGTGACATATGTTGGTAACAGAGTTGGGGCCGGTGTCTTGCGGACGGAGCTGGAAATTGGCTAAGACATCCCGATAAAATTTTGAACCGGGAGGATTAAAGCCCCGGGCTAGATGATCTGCGAAAACAACGACCTCTCCCTCTTGAGGTGTGGGAGGACATTCTGTACCGGGGACCCTCCAATGGATAGTTTCTTTGCTGCTTAAAGCTCCCGTTAAGACTAAATTGTTCAGCTGAGTCTCTGTCACACGACAAGGAACCCAGTTGCACTCGTATACTTGTTTGGCCATGGTACAATCTACAAAGCAGTAATTCCGGTTCAAGAATATGTTGAACAAATATATACTGGTGCATACATTGTTAACCCGGAGACAGTTATTTCTAAACCGGAGTTTTATGAAGCGGAAGTGCCTGGCTAAGGAATTCTGGTGGTTCAACAAGGGGACTAATGGTACATACCGGTTTGGTAATTTTTCTACACAGAGTTAAACCGCCTGATCTAAACATTGAAACAGTTGAGATTGCGGATGCAGAAACAGATTTCACAAAATACTTCTACGGCGTTGGATATGAAGCATGTTCAGAAAAGAAGACAAATATTCAAAGGTTTAAAACAGAACAGTGTTGAACCAATGAGCAGAGATATAAATAGATCTATGGTTTTGAGGTATGAAAACTAAAGGCGCATACTAAAAACTACCGCTGTGCAGAGCAAGAATTCACAGATGCATCCAGGAGCTGTCATATGAGCATGAACCAGGCGATGAACACTACAAGAATATGAAACCCTAGAAACAGATCTGTGTTGAAAAGGACAGAAGACTTACCGGAGTCGAGGAAGACGTGGAAGGTCGCCGCGGTGCTCTGGTACGTTCAGGTTGATGCAGCGGCCAAGGATGATGCAGAGGTTGACGGAGGCGGCGGAGCTCCGTAGCTGGACGGCTTGAGGAAGACGAAGCAAAAGGGCACGAAGGGGAAAAAGGAAATGACCCCACGGTCCTATTTATAAAGAAAGAGATATGTGTCAGGCGCGAGAATCAAGGAGCCACGAAACGGAGCTGTGGCCTCGATTATCGCAGATCTATTAAACAAGGAAGCATAATGGATAGCTTCGTTATGACAGATGATGTCACTCCAGTTTACAGCAATCAAAGAAGATGACATCATGGTGGTTTACCAATTTATGAGAAGATGTTGAAGATGAAGTTTTTGCTAAGGATTGACATGAACCCGTTCAAATCAATCTGGGGCCTAATGTTGGGGATATTACTTCTGGGCGTGAACCGGCCTATCTGGGTCGGGTTAACTTCATCAGTAGTTCAAGAGTGTTAATTCCCAAGAAGATAGATGAGGGCCTAAGGCCCGTAGTTGGTTTAAGACTTGTAGCCGTAAACCGGCATTTGTATATAAACTTGTACTGTAAGTTAGGAATAAGGAGAGACCAACCCGGATACGAATATGAACCGGTGTTGGGACTCTGTGAACCGACGGGCGTCACCCGTGTATATAAGGGGACGACCCAGTGGCGGTTCAAGGACAACAGACAACAACTCGAGACTTAGGCGAAGCTTGTTTGCTCCCTAGTCCTCGAAACCTCATCAATTCCATCACATCTACATGTAGGCTTTTACCTTCATCGAAGGGGCCGAACTAGTATAAACTCTTTGCGTCCCTGTGTCCGCTTTAACCCCTTCAAGCTAACCCATCGCGATGGCTCCACGACTAAGTCCTTTCAAGAGGACATCTGTCGTGACAAAACCACGACAGTTTGCAAGAAGCTTATACCAAAATATGTTCCTATTCGGCCATTTCTTTACCACAACATGGTAGTACCATGACATGACATCGATGCCATGTTTCATGATTTTCAGACGTGTTTTGGATTTACAAGAATTTTAAAACCAATTTTCTCAATGTTCTCGGCTGAGCAACGATGCCCAGATGTTTTAATTTTATTCTCATTTCTTTCATGGGACCTAGAAATTCACCTGAGGACACAAATGTGATTTTTCAACCAACTTTGGTGCACGAGAGCATGTGCTTGTAGTTCAAATTTGAATATGCATATTAAATGACCAAAAACTCAATTAATGTGTAAATAAGGCCAAATGAAGCCGGAATAATTCCAAAATTTAACACGGCACTCATGTAGTTATATGTTGCCTTTGTAAATAAACTCAAGGGGGACAACGTATATCGTTTCACACTAAAAGGTGGCACGTTCCCTCTCAGAACCACGAGCCTTCTTGAGAGAAGCTTCGGTTTGCAAGAAGCTTATACCAAAATCAGTTCCTATTCGGCCATTTTTTACCACAACATGGTAGTACCATGACATGACATCCATGCGAAGTTTCATGATTTTCAGACGTGTTTTGGATTTACAAGAATTTTAAAACCAAGTTTCTCAATGTTCTCGGCCGAGCCACGATGCCCAGATGTTTTAATTTTATTCTCATTTCTTGCATGGGACCTAGAAATTCACCCGACGACACAAATGTGATTTTTCAACCAACTTTGGTGCGCGAGAGCATGTGCTTGTAGTTCAAATTTGACTTATGCACATTAAATGACCAGAAACTCAATTAATGTATAAAAAATGACAAACGAACCCGGAATAATTCCAAAATTTAACAGGGCACTAATGTAGTTATATGTTGCCTTTGTTAAGAAACACAAGGAGGGGGGGCAGCGTATATCGTTTCACACTCAAAGGTGGCACGTTCCCTCTTAGAACCACGAGCTTCCAAATCGGCCCAATTTTTACCACAACATGTTAGTGCCATGACATGACACCATGCCAGGTTTCATGATTTCCAGGCGAGTTTTGGATTTACATGAATTTAAAATCAAAGTTTCTCAATGTTCTCGGCCGAGTCATGACGCCCAGATGTTTGAATTTCATTCTCATTTCTTCCATGGTACCTAGAAATTCAACCAAGGACACACATGTGATTTTTCAACCCACTTTGGTGCACCGGAGCATGTGCATGCAATTCATATTTAGATTATGCACATTAAAAGTCCAGAAACTCAATTAATGTATAAAAAGGCCAAATGAACCCGAAATAATTCAAAAATTTAACAAGGCACTCATATAGTTCTATGTTGCCTCTGTAAATAAAATGAGGGGGAGGCAGCGTATATCCTTTCGCACACAAAGGTGACACGTTCCCTCTCGGAACCACGAGGCTTGTTGAGACAATCTCCGGTTTTGCAAGAGGCTTATACCAAAACTTGTCCCAAATCAGCCAAAAATTATACGTATGAAAACAGGGTTTAGATTATCCCGAACATCTCGCTACCTAGACCAATAATGTACTATGATTTGAATTCAACATAAAATGGATACAAATATTTGAATTGGAGAGCGTATGGTACATGTAGTTCACAGTGAAATATGATTACTGCTATATGTATGTTTTTTGTTATCAAGATAATATTTAAATTACTGTATAACTTGACAACAATCGTATTCAAATAAGGAAAATTGATTCAAATTTAGTCCATATGGTAGACGACAATATATATGTTCACATGGTGGAGTAAAATGTTCATATATGATGGAAGATCAAAATGTACGACTACATCAATTATAAACCGCAAGGTCACCTAACGATATATTCGAATTCAACATAACATGGATAAGAAAATTGAAATTCGAGATCATGGCATATGTAATCATATAAAAAGGGACATTACTCTTTCTTTGGTGGGAATTGATTTGTTTATTGTTGTTTTTGAGGGAAGTGCGAACCGATTTGGTACTGTGCAGGGTAATCTTGTTCTCCCGATTTTTAAACATTTTTCTTGTAGTTTTTTCAATGGCATCTATAGCAATATAGTAAAAGGGGACATGACTCTCTTGTGTCTTGTATGAATTGTTTCTTTATACATGTTAAGTTTGTTCTGCCGAACAAGGAATCCGCACCTTGTTATCCCGAAATTTTCAAGCTCGAGTATCTTTTGTCTCACCTGCTTTGAAACTCCCGCTTCTTCAACCCGCGCCGCACCTTGTTATCCCGAAATTTTCAAGCTCGAGTATCTTTTGTCTCACCAGCTTTGAAACTACCGCTTCTTCAACCCGCGCAGCGCCTTGTTATCCCGAAATTTGGACGCGCGCGAGAACTCCCTCCTCATCCGAAATCGCTCCCGCAGCCTAGACACACGAAATCCCCCTTCTACCCCTCAGCCGGAAATGAAGCTCCACATCGCGGTGTCAAGACCGGTGGGGGTACGCTGGTAACTTACCCTACATTTCGGACAAGCGCGTCCCTAAGCTTGGCTCCCCCCTCCCCCTTCGCCCCCCATTCGTACACCGAGGCCGCCAAAACCCGTGAAACCCCATGCTCCTCCGTCGGCCTCCCGACCGCCGCCCAGCCGGAGACTCTTCCCCGACTATGTTGTTCACCGCAACAGCTCGCCGTCCCTCATCCGCCGCACTGGATGAGGATCCGTTGTCGATCTCGTCGTCCCGCCGGATCAGCCGCCCCGTCCTCCACCTCCAAGGAGCTGCCCCGACATTCGCCTCGTCTATCGCACCACCTCAATCCCCACAGTGCCGTCTTGACCTGCCCCACCGGAACCGCAGCACCCTCACCAATTCCTCCGATGAAGCCCAAGCCAACTCGGTGCCACCAAGGAGGTTCTGCACTCACCGCTGCATTTTATCTTTTATTCGATCTCACAGGGCTCCCGGTGCTCGATACCGAGCAGACATGGCGTGTCTCCATCGACGGCGCCGTCGCCGGCCACATCATCCACGACGTCTCTCCCCCATGTCGTTGCTTCCTCAGTGTCGACTTCCACAACGGCACTAGCTGCAGCTGCTCCGGCTCTCGCTCGCGCTGCGGCTCTGTTCTTGCTGTCGGTCGCGCTCCTGCACTGCTCCTGCTTTCGTTCGTGCTGCTGCTCTGCTCTTGCTCTCGCTTGCACTGCTGCTGCTGCTGCACGACCTCCGGCAGCTACAGGAGTTGTTGCTTTAGCACTCACTCGCGGTGCTACTTCACGACTTGCTCTCTGCTAGTGCGTTCCCTGCTCGAGCGTCTGTTGATTTAGATCACTGCTTCTCTGCTACTAGTGCTCGAACGCCCTAAACATCTATTGCAATGCTCTGTTACTAGTTCAATCAGTTTCGACAGTAAAATTCAGTTTCGACTGTGAAGTTCATTTTCTTCAATTAAGTTCAGAGTGAACAGTACTTACAACATCTATCGGAGCGGCCGTGGCGCGACTGATCCGTTTTACATCTAGCACTTTTTGGTGATGTATTTTACATCATCTATTGCAGATGATATTAGGGTCCCACTTTAGATTAACATTGTCTGTCTTGTCATGATTCAGCCTCGTCGCCGTACACCTTAGCGGAGCTGCTCCAACGACGGAACCGTCCATCACAGCAGAGCAGTACCCTCGGCGCCGTTTCCAGAGGCCTCGGATCTTCTTCCCCGCCTCCGACAGTCACACCAGCATCATCACCATCCTCCACGTCCAACCCAATGATGCTGAGGTCCACAAGGCTATGCCAAAGAGGACGTACACTCGTCGCATCACGTTGTTTCTCCATTCCTCTGTTCTTCCAATTCATGTGAGCCAAACACCCAGGTTGACTGAAATCCTATGTTTCCAAATGCTCTGTTTTGCACGTGCATTCCTATCCTATTCTTGTGTTTTTCCTGTCCCTGTGTTTATAGAATCCTCCAATTCTAAGGAGCCCTTACAGATTTACTTCATTTTCAAATAGGCGTCAAAGAAAACTCTGTGTGTTATGTCCTGCTCCTGCCGTGCCGTCATCCACCCCACCTGAGGTGCACCATCGACAGAAGCGTTCACTGCAGCAGAGATCCCCCCTGCAGACTTCCTTTCGCCGCCTCAGATCATCTTCCCCATTGCCGGCAGCCACGCCAACTGCATTACCATCATCTTGTTATGTCGTGTAGTTTCCCACACTTGTATTCTTTCAGTGTTGCTTTGTCTTGAACTCATATGATTTGAACCGTGTCTCTATTTTGATTTGGCAAGACAATGAAGTGACCATAGCACATAGGTATATATTTGTTTAATGCTTTTATTATGTATTACTTGGCAATAGAAGACTTGGTAGTTTAATCATGTCCACCTTACTACTGAACTGGTTCACCGAAATGAGTTTCATATACTACATGCTAAACCTGTTATGTGCCTGCTTGTTTCTTCTTTTAGAATGCTGACAGAATATTTGGGAAGAGTACCTTATTAAGCAATGGTAAAGGAAGTAATGCAGATAAGGTTCACGATAGTGAGACATCCTTGTTGGTCTCCAACAAAGCGGATAAAATAGCTAAGGAAAACTATCTTCAAGACAGTGAGACAACCCCAAAGTCCTGTCTGGATGTAGTGTTCGAGTTACTGGCCACTACCGCTGGCACAAGCTCTTCGAACTCACTATTTGGATCAGTTTGGTTTCTTGAGTCTCAACTACAAGCTGAAAGACATCAATCAGTTGTGCTGCGACAAGAAGCTGAAGGACTGCGGAAGTCCATGGCGAATTCAGATGCATACTTTCTAGTGCAACAACAAGCGCTGGAGGATTTTAGCGCCAAAGAAGAGAAAGCTAATAAGCTTGCTAAGCTTATTGCCAGCATGGTGGATACCCAGGATAACATTTCTTGAGCTCTTGTGAAGTTTTTTTAGTTATGGACTTGTTTTGCTGCCGCTTTTTATTTGCACTGGTGTCCAATTTAGATGGCCAGTGTATGTAATATGCTGCTTTGTTCCCTATATTTCCATTGGTGGCGAACTTTGATGCCCAGTGAATGTAATATGTGTAATAGCCGTAATAGCCTAGTTTTAGTTGATTGCTTATTTATTTCCTTGTTGTCTTGTTTATTTGTTTGCTTGTAGTCAGTGCAGCTCTTTTTCCGTGGTTTGCTAGTGGTCGCAATAACCTATTTTTTAAAACTAGGCCACAATAACCATGGGGAACATACGGATTGTTGCCAACATGGTCCTGCTATCTGCTGTAGTGACCATGGGCCTCCTATGGGCCTTCTACGGGCCATAGAATCAATGGGCCTTCTATGGTCCTTATGCTCGAACGTGGGCCAATAATGGACCGCACTGGGGGCCGAAACGGGCTAGAGTGAGAATCGTCCGTTCATGGGCCGACCATAACGGGTCGTTAATAGGCCGACGAGTATAACGGGCTTAATTCTATCGACAGGCATAACAGGCCGTTAATGGGCCATATTTGATGACGCTATGAATACGACCCAACGGATTAACGGGCCACAAGCGGGCGACTTTAACCAGGGGCTCAATTTGGCCCACAACCGGAACACGCCAATAATGGACCGTAAGTAATCGATTGCTGCAAATTGGCCCAAGAATAAATGGGCCCTTAGAAGGCCGAAAGATAACACGGGCTAGAAACGACCCAACTGAATAATGGGCCTTTAATGGGCATAAAGCGATATACTGTTCATTATGGGCCAATTTCACCACGGGCCATTAGTGGGCCAAGAGTAACACAGGGCCTCATATGGGCCGAAAAACATCATGGGCCATACATGGGCCAGAAGTTACAACGGGCTAAAATCGTATTGGACGGCCCAGATAACGCTACTGGGCTATAATGGGTCATGTGCTAATGGGCTGTAAATGGGTTGTATGAAAACAGGCCGTTAATAGGCTTTCTGTGGGCTGGGTTGTTTCCTTTTGACCAGGTCAAACGGGCCGGCCTTTTGACCTGAATGGGCCACTGTTAGACCGAGCCATAATGGGTCGTGTGTTAACGGGCTGTAAATGGGTTGTATGAGAACAGGTCGTTAACAGGCTTTCAGTGGGCTGGGCCGTTTCCTTTTGACCAGGCCAAACAGGCCGGCATTTTGACCTGAATGGGCCACTGTTGGACTGAGCCATGTGTCGACGTATCATAGGCGCGTCCCGTCCATTCGCTGGATGACATCTGTCCCAACACTGAGCCGACACGTGGATCCGCCGGCGAATGAGAATTTTACATGTGGAAAATCACCATTGGTCGTTGTTGTTAATGGGTTATCGGATAAAAAACCGGACACGATAACTTAACGACGACCCATTACGGTAGATGCCACGTGTCGGTTACCCTTGATGAAAGCACTTCTATGACGCGTCATTTGTCGTCATGGAAGTGTGATGATGATAATTTTGGTATTGTCATGGAACACTTCTACGACGGCACATGTATGACTATCTGGATTCTATCATAAAATCGTCATGGATGTACATGCATGACAGAAAATATGACCTACTGTGACAAACACGTATCATCATGGAAGTAGTTTTTTTGTTGTGCTGGTAGTGGCGCCGTATAGAAAGAATCGGTGGAGCCAAGTTTGACTTTGCATTTTGTACATATTTGGAATGAGAAAGTGGTTGAGGGCTTTGGAGCAATATCACTAAGCATTTTGAGCAAGCAAGCCATTAAGCAACACCTCATCCCCCTTTTAATAGTTTTGGCTTTCCTATGGACTCAATGTGATCTTGGATCACTAAAATATAAATGAAGAGTCTTGAGCTTTTGCCAATATGTGTCCTTAGCATTTTGAGGGGTCCACATCTCTAGTCCATGCCATCCATTGAACTTTCTGAAATATTAAACTTGAATGGACATTAGTTCAATGAGCTATATGTTGTTATGAATTACCAAAACCACTCGGGGATTAGTTCCACTTTCAGAGTCACTTTCAAGGTGTCTGAGTTACTCTGAGGGGTAACCAAAGTAGCTGGCAGAATAGTAGCTCGAGGAACAAGTTGATAAAGACTCGACGAGATGGCGAGTCGTTCGACGGCTTGATCTTTCACGGTACTAGCGGCAGCAACAAGAAATTTCGGTTGAGCAAAGATGCAAGACCGTAAGATCAAAAACTTGCATCGAATAGATTGGATCGATTCAACACACAACAGCAACAAAATCCCCTCGGATCAGCAACAAAGATATTTGGTGTCCCCCAACATGGGACGTTTTCTGTAGTTTTATTGAACTCACGACTAAAACAAAAAACTGCCCTTACATGACCAGAATGACAGATACTTAAAGGAGCGTGCAGGCTCGTTGCGTAGCCAACCGACCAAAATATTAATAGGACTCTCTCTTGTACCAACTAAATAACCAATTAACTAATTAATTATTTGGCAACACTGATCACCTTCCAGCTAACTTAGTCTTTAATGGTTTTATCTTGTACGGATGTTTCAAACCTTATGGGCTGTGTGGTTGCACTGTTAAGCAGTGGGCTTGCTTATATCCTCTATATAGTTTCTCATGGCTAGTACATCCTTTCGTAACTGGCGAGTTTTGTGCTGGATGTGCGAGGACTGAATTCTGAGGCGAGACAGAGAGATGTTAAAGCAAAAATTGAGGAAAGTCAGTGCTCGATTGTGTGTCTTCAGGAAACCAAATGTGAGGCCTTTGATATTAGGACGATTAGAACCTTTTGCCCGTGGCGGTTCGATCGTTTTGCTTTTGCTCCCTCGGTAGGTGCATCTGGTGGCATTCTTGTCATTTGGAATTCGTGTATTTTCACTGGCACGCTCATTGAAATTCAAAGCTTTGGTGTTCTGGTTTCTTTTACTTCGGTACACAATGCTGAAACATGGACCTTAATGTCAGTATATGGGCCTTGTGATGGGCACCTCCGAGATGATTTTGTTCACTGGCTTTATCATCTAACCATCCCAATAGATGAACATTGGCTACTCCTTGGGGATTTCAATTTTATCAGGTCTATGGATAATAGAAACTTGCCAGGGGGAGATGTAAATGATATTTTCCTTTTCAATGAGATTATTGGCCATCTGGGCCTCTTGGAACTGCCCTTGATAGGTAGAAGCTATACATGGTCCAATATGCAGGAAGTCCCTCTGCTCGAGCAACTCGATTGGTTTTTCACAACCTCGGATTGGACTTCCATCTTCCCAAACACTTTGGTACTCCCTCTTGGGAAAATATTGTCAGATCATGTGCCCTACGTGGTCTCCATTGACACAACCATTCCAAAGGCCAGGGTTTTTCGTTTTGAGAATTATTGGGTTGATATGCCAAGTTTCATGGATTGTGTCAAGCGATCTTGGGAGGCACCGGTTTTTTCTGACTTGTCTGCTGCTGCAATTATCTCTAGAAAGTTCAAACAGTTGAGAATGGACCTGAAAGTGTGGAGCAAAAACATCTCTTATATAAAGCAACTGACTTTGAACTATGCCAAAGTAATCCTGCATTTTGATGGGCTTGAGGAATGGAGACCACTCACAACCCCGGAGTTTAATTTCAGAAAGATAGTTAAGTTGGATCATGAAAACCTTATGCGTATTCATTACATTTATTGGAAGCAGCGGTGCACAATCAGATATATCAAGGTTGGTGAGAAAAATTCGAAGTTCTTCCATGCAATGGCCTCGGAAAGATTGAGAAAAAATGCCATTGCCAGTCTTAAGGTAGAGGGGAATGATCATGTCTCTGATCATACACAAATGGCTGGAATTCTGTGGTCCTCGTTTAAGAATAGGATGGGTCATGCTCAAGGCATTAACATGGGATTTGATCTCCCACAGTCAAGGCTCTAGAGGAAATTAACAAGGTTTTAAAGGAGTTGCCCACTGATAGAGCACCTGGCCCGGATGGTTTTAATGGCCTGTTTATTAAGAAATGCTAGCCTATCATTGAGTAGGATTTTTTGCAGCTCATCCAGGCTTTTTATGATGGAGTGTTATCTTTGGAAAACATCAATGGATCCCTCATCACTCTCATTCCCAAGATGATTTCTCCAGAGGGACCTGATGACTTCAGGCCCATTTCCCTAACCAACAGCTGTCTGAAGTTCCTCACAAAACTGTTGGCAAATAGGTTGCAGAAGGTAATATTGCAATGCATTCATAAGAACCAGTATGGGTTCTTGAAAAGTAGGTCCATTCAGGATTGCCTTGCATGGGCATTTGAGTACATTCATCAATGCAAGCAATCAAAAAGACCTATCATAATCCTTAAGCTTGACTTTGCCAAGGCTTTTGATACAGTGGAGCATGAGGTAATTCTACAAGTTCTTCATCATAAAGGTTTTGATAGAAAGTGGATTGCTTGGGTTAAGGAGATTCTGTCATCTGGGACATCCTCTGTTTTACAGAATGGCATTCTAGGGAAGCAATTTAAATGCAAGTGTGGGATCAGACAGGGTTATCCATTGTCACCTCTTCTTTTTGTAATTGCTGCTGATCTGTTGCAGTCTGTGGTTAACCATATGATGGCTCAAGGGTCTCTGACACTTCCAATACCATCACATGATCCTAACTACCCAATCATCCAGTATACAGATGACACAATCATCATTCTGCCTGCTGTTGAGGAACAACTAGTGACTCTCAAGAATATGTTGGCTGTGTTCCAATAGTCTACTGGCGTAAAAGTAAATTTTGCAAAGTCCTCTATGATACCTTTGAATATATCGGATGATGAGGCCCTCAGGTTGGCTGCTCTCCTTGGTTGCAAGATATGTGAACTCCCTTTTACTTATCTTGGTCTGCCCCTTGGTACCACCAGACTCAGAATTGTTAATCTCCTCCCCCTAGTGGATAATATTGAGAGAAGGCTCTCTGCAAGTTCTTCTATGTTAAATCAGGGCTCCAGGTTGGAACTACTGACTTCAGTTTTAACTTCCATGCCAATCTATTTCCTCTGCACTTTGCATATACCTCATGGAATCATCAAGAAGTTGGATAGGATTTTCAGGCAGTGCCTTTGGAGAGGAAATACAGACACACCAAAGCAATCACTGGCAGCCTGGGACCTTGTATGCAGGCCTAAAGATAAGGGAGGACTGGGCATTCAGAATTTAAATATCCAGAACCAGGGGCTGCTCATGAAACATCTCCATAAATTCTTCAACAAGCATGATGTTCCTTGGGTATCTTTAATTTGGGACTCCTACTATGACAACATTGTTCCTCAGGCAACTGTTTTGACTGGATCTTTCTGGTGGAGGGCTGTTTTCAAGCTAAATGATACATACAGGGCCATTGCTTCTGTTCATATCAACATGGGGGACACTGATTTGTTCTGGCATGATGCATGGCATGTGGCTGGCTCTTCTTTGCCCCTCGTAAGGAGGCTCCCCAGGCTGTTTTCTTTTGTGACTGATGATAAGGTCTCAGTCAGGGATGTGCTTCAGACCCAGGATATTTTCTCCATGTTTTACCTGCCCATCTCACAGGAAGCTGCTGCAGAGCTCACAATATTGGAAGGTTGGCTGCTGAACTTGCAAAGAGATCCTCTCCTTCCTGATCAGTGGGTATGGCCATCTAAATATGGGTCCTTTTCGGCCAAAGGGTTTTATACTATCATGCACTCTCACATGCCCACTGCTCTGCCATGCAAATGGTTATGGAAGAGCAGATGCACAATGAAGATAAAAGCCTTTGGTTGGTTATTGTTCTTTGATAGACTTAACACCAAGGATATGCTGGTTTGAAGGCACTGGAGGTCACCAGATGAGGATAATCTTTGTGTCATATGTAATTCTTATGTCCATGAGGACAGAACTCATTTGTTCTTCCAGTGCAATTTCAGCTGCAGGGTGTGGAATTATCTTCAGATTGACTGGTCCCAGGGGTCTAACACCCAGGAGTGTGTTTCCAATGCCAGAACCAGTTTCGGCCATCCTTTTTTCTATGAGGTGATGCTCACAGCAGCATGGAATATTTGGATCTTAAGAAATGGGAGGATCTTTAGGGGGGAGCAGGCTCGTTTTGCTTCTTGGAGATGCAATTTTGTACATGATATCCTTCTTTTAGCTCACAGGCTTAATGTTAGCGTTAGAGCTCAACTCATAGCTTGGGTAAATGCCCTTTTGTAAATATAGGTAAGCTTCAACTCCTAGCTTGGGTCAAGACCCTTTTGTATTTATAGGTAAGTTTAGGTAGGACCTCTGTTTTGTTTTGGCACAGTCTCAGTGCTTGTACTTTGTTGAACCTTTTTACTTTTCTAATAAATGGGCTGTGGGGTTTTACCCCACAGTAAATATTCAAAAAAACCTAGTCTTTAAAATATATACGTAACTTATGCCACTGCAACCTTCGGACTCTACTACTACCATGCTAGTAAAACTTATGTTTCTTCTGCCCGGTCGAATCAAAGCTTCTTCGATGGAGTCCTAAAATTCGGTGTAATTTCATCCTGAATTGGAGGGATCTGGAGCAACATAGATCCAATCTATATAGTATATGAAAAAGCTTCTAAAATGTCAGCTTCTTTCCTTTTTGGTACTGCCGCAGTCAACTTCTCATGCACCGGTGTAACTTGAATATTTCTTGAACGAGTAACAATAGTCTTGGCACAGATGTTCACATCATCCTCCCCCTTTTGAAATGAAGCCATCCTCGGCTTCAAGGTACCTTTAGTGACCTTATAGACATCGTCCTTGATAGCGCCGGCAAACATCGGCTACAACAGACGTCGCCTTCCAGAGTCCCAAAAAGAATAAGTGTTAGACCTTCCCTCATGTGTAGCTCAGTGATTATATTATCATAGCCTTCCCAATAATAAGTGGCATGCATCCATTGGTAGAACATCACAGATAACTGTATCGATAGAATTGCCAACTGAAAAATTGACGCGCACCCTGTGAGTAACTTTCAATTTGGTCGGCCGATATAACCATTCGGTACAGTGTGGTTGTGGGTGCTTCCAGGTAGACAAAGCTAAAGCATCGACCAAGCCCTTGTTGGCTGCATTAGTGTAGCTTCCGCCATCGATGATCAACTTGCAATTGGGTGTTCATGATCTTGCACTGAGTTTGAAAAATATTCCAACGCTACCCCTTATCCTCAACGCGATCCTCTTGCACTCGTTGCACCATCAATCACGGGTAGATTCAGCAGCTTCAAAACTTGCAGTCACCTTTTCAACATGTTCAGATTTTTCACTAAAAGTGTCAGAAATAGCCTCTTCATCACTAGCGGATGCATAGCCATCTTTTGTGAACAACACTCTTTTCTCATTAGGGCATTCACCCTCCATATGTCCTCTTCCTCCACACTTGAAACACTCGATGTCACTAGTATGTGTGGTCGACTGCGCACTAGAATCAACCCTCCACATTCCTGATTTTGAAGCATCCTTTTGCACGGAACCATGAGAGCGACTTGATGTTGTTGTCCTGGAGCTAGGAATGACATCCTCACTCTTATGTTGCGAGCGTCGCCATGTGTTCAAAGTGGTACTAGGAATTGTGCTGACTTGGTGTCGCTTAATCTGTTGTTCCGCACGCACAGCTTGGTGCACAAGATCTTGTATGTTATAGTAGACCAACATCTCAATACGATTCTGCACCTCAATATTTAGCCCACTAAAGAAATGTGCCATGGTCGCCTCCGGGTCCTCCGTTGTCCCTGTATGTATCATAAGCAACTCCATGTCCTTGTAATATTCATCAACACTCATATTACTTTGAAAAAGCCTCTGCAACTTGTTATACATATCTCTTCTATAGTGCTCAGGAACAAAACGTCACCTCACGAATTCTTTCATCCCTCACCAAGTCATTGGACGATGTCGCGACCGGCAAATTTGGTTCCACCAAATTAGGGCGTAACCGGTGAACTCAACTCCAGCAAGTTGAACTTTCTTCTCTTCCTATAATGATGGGCATCAAAAATTTGGTCAACGCGCATCTCGCATTTCGAATAGACTTCTGGTTCGCACTTGCCGGAAAACAAAGGGATTGAAATTTTTATGCACCCAATTCCATCATCCAAAGGTACACGCGCAGCTTGACCCACTCGGTCATGCGCTCCACCATGAGCGACAGCTTCAAGACGGGGCTCAAAAGTGTCGTGGCTGTGGCGTGTACCCCGCCTCATGATCAATACCGTCATCAAGGCCATCATCTCCAGCAAGTGGTTGTGCCGCTAAACGGCGATCATGCACGATGGCATGTCCGTTGCGAGCCGCTGGTGCATAATGCAGGGGAGCAATCGGAGCAGCCTGTGGTGGTGCAGAATTAGTCGTCGGCGTATTGATGGTGTCCACCAAAGCGTCGAACCAGGCGATCAAAACATCAATTATTTTGCCAAGCTTCACCTCGAGCGCGTCATGGCATTGCTTGACGTAGTTGCACGTGTGGTCAAAACCATCCCGGATATTTTGAGGAATATCATTCGCATATCCTGGACGTACAATTTCCTCAGAATCAGCAGCAGCCTCGCCCTCCTTGTTGATCGAGGTTGACATCTTGATCAACCCAGTATCGTGAACAATCTTAGCTCTGAATACCACCTGATAAAGACTCAACTAGATGGCGAGTCGTTCAATGGCTCGATCTTTCACGGTACTAGCAGCAACAAGAAATTCCGGTCAAGCAAAGATGCAAGACCGTAAGATAAAAAACTTGCGTCGAGTAGATTGGATCGACTCCACATGCAGCAGCAACAAAATCTTCTCGAATCAGCAACAAAGATATTTGATGTCTCTCAATATGGAACGTTTTCGGTAGTTTTATTGAACTCACGATTGAAACAAAAAAACTGCCTTACATGACCAGAACGACAGATACTTAAAATGGCGCATGCTAGACGCCATCCGGGTGTTGCGGGTGCAAACAGCAGCCACCTTCCTCACCGTTTGATTTGTTCTAATTTAAGTATTCCTAACCGTCAGATGAGTCAACGCAGAAAGAGGCAATCCTCGTCATGCAGCGTGATGTCGTTCTTCTCTGTAGCACCAACTCCCTGGCTGACCCGGCTGGCAACACGACGGCGCCGCCGAAGCACCGGCTCGTAGCATGGCGGTGCCATCGAAGCACTGGCTCACAGCAGGGTCGTCGGAGCAGCATCATTGATGTCGTCGCAGCATCGCCGGCTCGCTGGAGAAGCCACATCACCGTCGCAGTCAAAAGCACGCCATCGCAGGAACCGTCACAACATCACTGGAGTAACCGCACCACCGTAGCAGCATTGCCGAGTAGCCGGCCCGCCGTCGCACTCCCAACAGCCGACTGGACGCAATTGCAGTAGCGTCACTGCAGCCACCTAGCCGTCACAGCATCAGTCAGGCTGCCGTTGTGCTCGCAACAACCGGTCCGCTGCCATCGCGGCAGCATCGTCATCGGAGCAAGGACGCCATCGCAGCACCCGTCTCACAGCATCGCTTCTTCTATACTGATCACATGCCATTCTCCTGCATGGTTGAAGAAATGTACTACCTTCATTCCTAAATATTTGCCTTTTTAGAGGTTTCAAATGAACTATCACATACAGATGTATATAGACATATTTTAAAATGTAGATTCACTCATTTTGCTTCCTATGTAGTCACTTGTTGAAATTTGTAAAAAAGACAAATATTTAGAAGCAGAGAGAGTATTGATTAGTACATATCTTCACTCGATAAATGCTTCTTCTATACTGATCACATGCATGCAACTGACAAGCTAGCCTCGGTTTCTTTTTTCTGTCAATAAAAGTAAAGAAGGGCTAGACGTAAGTGACTGTATAGTACTAGTACACGACTTATCTCTTCGTCCAAGGTGCTTCGGTTCAGTGGTTGGATTGGACTTGACGGCGGGAGTGGCAGCAGCTACCCATTGATGAATCCGGTCAAAATAAACGGCAACGGCCACTAGTGCAGCGCCTTTCGTCTAGGCGCTGAATTAACCAGGGATGGGGCCAGGGTGTCACACTGGCCAGATGTGTAGCGGCTAAGAGATAGGCGCTGCACAGTGCAGTGTAGCGTCTAATTGTCAGACGCCACACAAAACGGTCAGTTTATGATTTTTTTTCAAAAGCAGTTTAGATCGTGAATTGATTTCATCCACACGTTAAATGTGTTTTCGGCCTCGTTAGCCAACCGACCCAACTAGTATGACCCAAATATTAATAGGACTCTCTTATACCAACTAAATAACCAATTATCCCTAAAAAAACTAAATAACCAATTAACTAATTAATTATCGGGGAACGTTGATCACCTTCCAGCTAACCTAGTCTTTAAAACGTATACGTAATTTATGCTAGTGCAACCTTCAGACTCTACTACTACCATGCTAGTAACACTTATATTTCTTCTGCCCGGTCGAATCAAAGCTTCTTTGGTGGAGTCCTAAAATTCAGTTTAATTTCATCTTGCATTGGAGGGATCTGAAGCAGCATAAAACCAATCTCTATAGTACATGAAAAGCTTCTAAAATCTCAGCTTATTTCCTTTTTGGTATTGCCGCGGTCAACTTCTCATGCACCGGTGTAACTTGAATATGTCTTGAACGAGTAACAATAATTTTGGCATAGAATTTCACATCACAAGGTAAACCCAATGGAGGGTGGAACGAAAGGAGCTCTAGCCGTGACCAGAGCTGCATGAATACGAGTCAACTCTCGGGCCAACTTGAAAAGCAGAAGATAACTAGCAGTGATGTAGCGAGAGAGGTGGATGGATGAACGGTCGCATGCCGGATCAATGGGAGGAAAACGAGTACGTCCATTATCGAACATTGATGGGTAGTAATAGAAACCTAGATGAGTCTGCATCCGGACCTCGTTGTAGCGCAGGCCAATCAGAGCCTCAAACGCAGCGAACTGAACAACCTGATCAAGGGTAGAAGAGAAACCACTCCTAGAAGAACGGGTATAGGTGTCAGTGACTGAGTTGTGGTGCATGATGACCTCCGCGTGGTACTCGTACACTGAGTCTGCCAGTCGCTCCCAGTACACCTAGTTGATGTCTACTACGCAACGTTCTTCTTGTAGACGTTGTTGGGCCTCCAAGTGCAGAGGTTTGTAGGACAGTAGCAAATTTCCCTCAAGTGAATGACCTAAGGTTTATCAATCCGTGGGAGGCGTAGGTTGAAGATGGTCTCTCTCAAACAACCCTACAACCAAATAACAAAGAGTCTCTTGTGTCCCCAACACACCCAATACAATGGTAAATTGTATAGGTGCACTAGTTCGGCGAAGAGATGGTGATACAAGTGCAATACGATGGTAGATATAGGTTCTTGTAATCTGAAAATATAAAAAAACAAGGTAAGTAATGATAAAAGTGAGCATAAACGATATTGCAATGCTAAGAAACAAGGCCTAGGGTTCATCATTTCACTAGTGCAAGTTCTCTCAACAATAATAACATAATTGGATCATATAACTATCCCTCAACATGCAACAAAGAGTCACTCCAAAGTCACAACTAGCGGAGAACAAACGAAAAGATTATGGTAGGGTACGAAACCACCTCAAAGTTATCCTTTCTGATCGATCTATTCAAGAGTTTGTAGTAAAATAACACGTAGATATTCTTTCCGTTCGATCTATCATAGAGTTCGTACTAGAATAACACCTTAAGACACAAATCAACCAAAACCCTAATGTCACCTAGATACTCCAATCTCACCTCAAGTATCCGTGGGTATGATTATACGATATGCATCACACAATCTCAGATTCATCTATTCAACCAACACAAAGTACTTCAAAGAGTGCCCCAAAGTTTCTACCGGAGAGTCAAGACGAAAACGTGTGCCAACCCCTATGCATAGGTTCATGGGCGGAACCCGCAAGTTGATCACCAAAACATACATCAAGTGGATCACGTGATATCCCATTGTCACCACAGATAAGCACGGCAAGACATACATCAAGTGTTCTCAAATCCTTAAAGACTCAATCCGATAAGATAACTTCAAAGGGAAAACTCAATCCATTACAAGAGAGTAGAGGGGGAGAAACATCATAAGATCCAACTATAATAGAAAAGCTCGCGATACATCAAGATCGTGCCGAATCAAGAACGCGCGCGAGAGAGAGATCAAACACATAGCTACTGGTACATACCCTCAGCCCCGAGGGTGAACTACTCCCTCCTCGTCATGGAGAGCACCGGGATGATGAAGATGGCCACCGGTGATGGATCCCCCCTCCGGCAGGGTGCCGGAACAAGGTCCGGATTGGTTTTTGGTGGCTACAGAGGCTTGCGGCGGCGGAACTCCCGATCTATTCTGTTCGCCGATAGTTTTAGGGTATATGGAGATATATAGGCGAAAGAAGTCGATCCGGGGAGCCACGAGGGGCCCATGATGGAGGAGGGCGCGCCCCCTGCCTCGTGCCTTCCTCGTTGCTTCCCTTACGTACACTCCAAGTCTTCTGGATTGCTTCCGTTCCAAAAATAACTTTCCCTAAGGTTTCATTCCGTTTGGACTCCGTTTGATATTCCTTTTCCGCGAAACACTAAAACAAGGGGAAAACAGAAACTGGCACTGGGCTTTGGGTTAACAGGTTAGTCCCAAAAATAATATAAAAGTGTTTAATAAAGCCCATAAACATCCAAAACAGATAATATAATAGCATGGAACAATCAAAAATTATAGATACGTTGGAGATGTATCAGCATCCCCAAGCTTAATTCCTGCTCGTCCTCGAGTAGGTAAATGATAAAAATAGAATTTTTTATGTGGAATGCTATCTAATATATTTATCTATTTAATTCTCTTTATTCTGGCAAGAATATTCAGATCCATAAGATTCAAGACAAAAGTTTAATATTGACATGAAAACAATAATACTTCAAGAATACTAACAAAGTAATCATGTCTTCTCAAAATAACATGGCCAAAGAAAGCTATCCCTACAAAATCATATAGACTTGCTATGCTCTATCTTCATCACACAAAATATTTAAATCATGCACAACCCCGATGACAAGCCAAGCAATTGTTTCATACTTTTGATGTTCTCAAACTTTTTCAATCTTCACGCAATACATGAGCATGAGCCATGGACATAGCACTATAGGGGGAATAGAATGGTGGTTGTGGAGAAGACAAAAAGGAGAAGATAGGGTATTTATGTTGTGTGTGTGCTCCACTTAGTCTTCCCGTGCTCGAGCGAATGCTTCCCGCGCTCCACATGGGTGAATTGTAAAATGCACGCCGATTCCCTCCCCGCTTTCCCACCACCAGGTAACGGCTTGCTGCATATAACCCAGGCGGCAACACACCACAACAACACTCTACGAAGATCTAGTCCTCACCCATCTACCATTAGTTATTCCAAGCATGCCAGGCAAGGACCAAAGCTTCGACGTCGACGCCTACCTGCGTTACATCTTCGGCTAGGAGAACGAGCCGGAGCAGGTCGGGGAGCAAGAGCTTCATCAGCCGGTACAGGCACCATGGCCCATCGGCAGCGATATCGGTGTCATAGTCCTTGGGAGCACAATCGACATATTGCAGAGGAGGTGTGATGAGTAGTTTGCCATCCACCATGCAAAAGATCCAGAACTGCTCGGCGGCATGATCGACGACCCACCCGAAGAACCGCCATCACCAGTGTCCATCGAGAGCCTGATGCCCTGCAACGAATGGGTAGAGGACCTCTGCGATTCAGTCAAGACAAAGGCAGCCTGCGGCTTCTTCATTACCCGCAGCGGCCGTGTCAACCTCGATCCCGATGATGTGGTGGCCAGGCTTGAGCGCATCCTTGGCGGAGTTGACATCCCCGACGAAGTAGAACATCGCCAATGTGATATCTTGAGGATGCAGGTGATCGACGGAATTTGCTACCAAGCCAGAGACATGGAAATGGAGCTGTTCCGCGGAGTTGTCATGCGCGCGATTGCATGTTGTCAAGCTCTTCTGGAAGAGGCCCAGCAGCCCCAAGAGCCTCCTAGCGCCAGCAGCTCCGTAGGCGGAGGCGGGTCGGGACACTCGGAGTGAACGGCCGCAAGGGTGCTATGCTGATCATGGAGTCCGAGAAGACCATCGTCGGAAGGTAGCCAGCTCAGCCTTTTAGCTTATATTTTATTATAATTGTGTGCATATGTAGGTCGTGAGTGTTCTGAGCCTTGCCGCATTTGGCATTTTAAATTATCCTGGATATGTAAGACAATTATTAAGAATTATTAACCGTTGCCATTGTAACTTTGCCTCAACGGCGAGCAGAGCATGCGCAGGGACGCCAGAGCGGAGGGCGCCGCGGCCGCCTCAACGGCGAGCAACCACGTGGTCATCCTTCTGCCATCAATAAATTTTGACCTTGTTTCTCATCACATTGCTGATTACAATGCAATACGTAATTGCAAATCTGTTCACACCTATCAAACTAATATGTGTTCATACTGAGCACCGGGCTATAAAAACTACCCACTCGAAAATTACTTCACAGTTCCTCAACTCATCACCCACAAAACTGGTTTTTCTGTCAAGTCGTTCCGCCATGACTGGTAGGAGGAGTTTAGGGTTGACATATAACCAGTCAGCAAAGAAAGGCCGCGGAAGCACTAGAAAGGTCCCGCCACGAAGCGGCAGCCGCAGCAGAGATGTCCCGGCGCGCCGCGGAGCCCTCGAGCGAGCTCTCACGGGCACGTGAGGGCTCTCACAGGTGCATTCGCAGCGTCGGCCATCGCGACGAGCCGGCATTCCTGAAGTCCTTCACCTCCGACGACGACATTCTCGCTGGCATTACTATGCAGCAGGAGCTGGTCGGCGGCTTGATGAAGCTGCTCAAGATCAGCGATGCCTCAGTTGACAAGGCGACCGGCCTCGTCGAGAAACTCATGGATGACAATGCGAAGCTCCTCAAGTTGGTCGCCGAGAAGGTGGAGGAGGCCGCCGGCTAGAAGATGCTGCATCAGCAGAGCAGTGCCTCGGAGATGACGCTAAAAGCGGTCGTCGAGGAACTGATGGGTGGCTTGAGGAAGCTCCGGATCAAGCGCGAGCAGGAGGTGGAGAAATCCGTGGCTGCTTTCAAGCAAAGTCGTGAGGAATTGAAGAAGGAGCTGGAGGATTTCGCCGCTCGGCGATCCATCAACGAGTTGAGACAGTAGCGACCCAGATCGTTGGACTACAAAAAAAGACACATCTATGACATTTTGGGCCTAACGAAAAAAAATTCTGTCATACTTATGACACTTCTATGACAATAATTATGACAAAACACGGTATCATCATAGATGTGGTGGGGTCCTACTTCTATGAAAAAAAATCATGACAAAAAATTGGCTTCGTCCTGGGCGGGCCGGAGACGCAGCTGCATGACATTCTTTGGGCCGTCCATGACAGAAAAAACAATGGTTGAAGCGAGGGCGAGGAAAATATCGGGGTGTTCCCGGTTACGGTGGGTGGTCGGGGCCGAGCGATGTGCGTTTCTCTCGTACACGCACGCGCGTGGGTGCGAGGCGTTGGGCTCTAACTAAACCCGAGTGAGGCGTTGGGCTCTAACTGAACCCAGCGATTGCACTGCAGGCTACGCATTACTGAACCCGAGCGATCGATCGATGGCTATTAACTTAACCCGATTGAGTGATTCCTTCGCTACTGCTGCTAACTGAAGCCGATCGATACTGCCACTCGATGAACAGTGAGCGTTGCTGGGGGGTTTGGATGAACTGTTCCCGGTGGGGGTGGATGAACAGGACCCCGTGGCGTTGCCTCTGGAGGAACAGGAGCCCGATCGTTTGAGCCGGTTGCGGCTGGATGAATAGGAACCCGTGGAGGGCAGGATGAACAGGACCACCCCGTGGAGGGCAGGACGAATAGTAGATGGTGGAGGGCTAGATGAACAGTAGCCCGTGGAGGGGTGGTTGAACAGGAGCTCGTGGAGAGGGCTGGTTGAACAGTAGCCGGTGGAGGGGTGGTTGAACAGGAGCCCATTTTGCGGAATGCCACACCCCTCCCGATGAACAGGACCCCCGTTTCGACCGTAGCGCTCCAACACAAGTCTGTTAACTACGTTTTGCTGTACGCCACACCCCTCCCGATCAACAGGACCCCTGTTTCGACCGTAGGAGGTCCGTTTCCTCCGTTTTGCAGTACACTGGACCCCTCCCAATGAACAGGATCCCATTTCGAATGTGGCTGGTCGAACACAAGGCCGTTTAATCCGTTCTGCGGTACGCCAGGCCTCGTTTCCATCGGTTGTTCTGTCCAAGCCCTCCCGATGAACACGACGACGCATTCCATTCCGACCCAGCCTGTTGGCTCCCCATGAACACGACGACGACGCTGTTTCTCCGTTCTGACCCAGCCATGTACACAAGCCCTGGCCGTACGTATGCACGAGTAGGCGTTCGAGACCCTGCCCGTATGTACGTACGTGGCCGTATTTTCTTTCTTGCACATTGGCCGATGTACGTACGTGTACATGCTACATGCGCGCCTCTACTATGACACGTGCGCGCCTCTACATCGACTAGTATGTAAGTACACGTTCGCGACCAGAATGACAACGCTACGTATGCTTCGACCACGCGGGTCCTGACTGTCAGGCACTTCCTTGCCTACGAAGATGTAGCTGGTGGGTCCTAGTGGTCAGGGGGGCGAATTGTTTTTTTTGCCCGGACGCACTTCCTTGCATGCGAAGATGTAGCTCGTGGGTCCCAGCAGTCAGGGGGAAACGTTTTTTCACAAAATACGGTGGCCCGTCCGGTGGGTCCCCGCTGTCAGGTGGAGGAATAAATATTTTGCGCGTAATAAGGAGGCACTTCCTTGCTGCGGCCGTGGACCCAGCTGTCAGCCTCTCCACGTATAGTCCACGTCTGATGGAAGCCGTTCCTTGACCACATTGACCATGCCGCGCCGAGAGCACCAGGGCGTTGGACGACGGGGAGGCCTAGAAAGGGGACGATGCCGAGTCGGGGAAGACACGGTAGTGGAAGCCCGCGCGAAGAGGAGTACGAGGGTTCACTGGTTCGGCTGCGGTGTGAGGCTGCCGTCGCCGCAGGGCCTGGCCAGCGATGGGAATAGTAGGGGGCGGTGAGGCCTCCGTGGCAGCACAGCCGTCCATGGGAGGCAGGAGCATGCGGCACGACAGATGCTGGTTTGGGAGGCTGGAGCAACAAGACCAGAGGTTGAAGAAGCACTACGGTCGTTGGATGGACATCGTACGATCACTGGAGCTAGAATTGTTCATATTGACTAAGTTGACAAAGCACTCCGTCCCCGTCAACTTAGTAGGCCCACAAGTCAGCCTCCCACCAAGATGGGTCCCAACCAGCAAGGGGAGTATTCATTTTTTTTCTGCGTAATAAGGAGGCACTTCCGGTGGGTCCGAGATGACAGCGGTGGGGGCGTTTTTTTCACGCAATACGGTGGCCTGTCCGGTGGGTCCCAGCAGTCAGGGGACTTTTTTTCGCGAAATACGGTGGCCCGTCTGGTGGGTCCCTGCTGTCAGGTGGAGGAATCATTATTTTCCGCGTAATAAGGAGGCACTTCCTTGCTGCCGTCGTGGACCCAGCTGTCAGCATCTCCACATATAGTCCACGTCTGATGGAAGCCGTTCCTTGACCATGTTGACCACGCCACGCCGAGAGCACCAGGGCGGTGGACGACGGCGAGGATTAGGAAGGGGATGACGCGGAGCCGGGGAAGACGCGGCAGTGGAAGCCCGCACGGAGAGGAGTACGAGGGTTCACTAGTTCGGCTGTGGTGTGAGGCTGCCGTCGCCACAGGGCCTGCCCAGCGATGGGAATAGTAGGGGGCAGTGAGGCCTCTGCGGCAGCACAGCCGGCCACGGGAGGCAGGAGCATGCGGCACGACCGGCTCTGCTTTGGGCGGCTGAAGGAAGAAGAGAAGACGTTGAAGAAGCACTACGGCCGTTGGATGGACATCGTACGGTCACTGCAGCAAGAATCGTTTATATTAACTAAGTTGACAAAGCCCTTGGTACACGTCAACTTAGTAGGCCCAGAGGTCAGCTTCCGGAACGGTGCGCCCCAGATGTCAGGGGGAGGAATCATTTTTTGGGCGGGTGAAGCTAGAATATCCGAGATTGAAGAAGAAGCACGGCAACCATTGGATGGACGTCCAACGGCCATTGCTGCTAGAACCGTGTGTTGACTATAAGTTGACAAAGCCTTGCATACGCGTCAACTCTTTTTTTTTGAGGGGACGCGTCAACTTAGTAAGGCCACATGTGTGTGGCAGAGAATTTATAGCCCATTTGTGATTTGTAAGAATGTGCAACCAATTTTTGAATGCTAATGGAATTTACTACAACCCATTTACAGTTTGTTAAAAGTACAGCCCATTTCAACCAACCGTTCAAAACAGAATTCAATAAAATTTCTCACATTTTGATGGGATCCGAAATATATTTATCCCGAAATTTTTAGTCATATTAAATACAATTTCAATATAAATTTATATTACATAAAAATCCAACGAAACATTGCACTCGCAACAATTAATGAAATTAAAATTTTCAATATCCAAAAATAATATTTTATAAAGTAATTACGTGTTTGGTGCAGTTTTTATAGTTACTGCCCGGTTTTTATAATTACATCCCATTTATTATTTCTTAAAGCCCATTTTCTTGTTAAGCCTAATGCATCCCTCCTAGGAAAGATTTGCAACCCAGCGGGACGGAGAATAACAACTTGACCTTGCCTGGGTATTCCTAAAAAAAGTATAGCCAGGCTAGCCATTTTCAGCTTGAAAAAAATTAATGTCTGGGCTGGGCTAGATGGGCCACAGCCCGCCCAGTTAATAGTTGCAGCGATGTTTTCGTTGTTGTTCAGAGGAGAAAAATTAATATCTGGGCTAAACATCGCTCAAGAAAAACTCTGCAGTGCTCACACCTCAAAAACACAAATACTGCTCGAGCTGCTTGGTCCCATCTGTCGGCCGCTTCTTGTGCAATTCTCTCGTTTATTGACTACATAGGTTGACAATGGTGCGGGACCGTGATGTTAGGAAACCAGGAGGAAGCAAAAAAATTATTGTTTTATATACTAATAAGGAGGCACTTGCTGTAGTGGGCTCTCCTACTGTTTCAGGTGTCAAAAAAGGAGGCACTTGCTGTCATCCTCTCCAAGTAAAGTCATCTCCTCATCCTCATGTCCGTTGACCATGTTGACAACGCGAGACAGCGGCGCCACGACGAGCGCAACAACTCGAAGGACAACGAAGAGGGCCTCGCGGGCCCTACGGATGGTCTGATACAGCGCCCGCTGCTCATTCGGGAAGCCAGGATCATAGGGCCACATCTCCGCGACGGCATTGTCGTTCGCTTGTTCACCGGTGCTTGTTGAGGAGGTAGAGGTTGCAGCACAGGTCCTCCTGCGCTAGTAGCTCTCCCGCCATTAGGGCGTCGAAGTGCGTCCGCACCTGCTCTATGGTGAACATAGCATGAACCGGCTTGGACAATGGCGCCGGCTCCTGGTCGGAAGCTACGTCCATCGTCTGATTGTCGTTGCTCAGCTCGGCGAGGTAGCTGGCGAGCCAGCATGTCCGGCTGTTGGACCGACCCGCTGCAAAGCACGAGTCTGACTGTCCTGGGCCACCCAGACCGCCTCCCTTGCCCGCGTGTGCTTTCCGCCCGAAATGGTCAGCGCCGCCCGCCCCGCTTCCCGGTGCATGCGATTGCTCCGCCTTCAAACGACACAAGTGTCGTCCGTCCATCCTTTTGCCTCCCACATTAATGATACACGGTTGCCGAGGCAGCTACTCCGGCGCCACACGTCCGTCCCTCCACCGCCCACCATTGCTATATAAATTGTTGCTCCGGCCATAGCCGCAGTGATCCGCATTCATTCCTATTCTCATGTCCACACCACTACTGCCCACCATGGCTTCCTCGTGCTCCAGCGCTTTTCGGGACGGGCGGACAATGGACCACAGGGAGATGGCAGCCATTCACTACAAAAAAAGACACATCCGTGACATTTTGGGCCGAACGAAATTTTTTCTGTCATACATATGACACTTCTATGACAATAATCGTGACAAAACCCGGTATCATCATAGATGTGGTGGGCTCCTACTTCTATGACAAAAAATCATGACAGAAAATGGGCTTTTCGTCCTGGGTGGGCCGGAGATGCAGCTGCATGACATTCTTTGGGCCGTCCATGACAGAAAAAACCGTGGTAGAAGCAAGGGCGAGGAAAATTTCAGGTAGTTCCCGGTTACGGTGGGAGGTCGGGGGCCGAGCGATGCGCGCTTCTCTCGTACACGTACACGCGTGTGTGCAAGGCGTTGGCTCTAACTGAACCCGAGCGAGGCGTTGGGCTCTAACTGAACCCGAGCGATTGCACTGCAGGCTACGCGTTACTGAACCCGAGCGATCGATTGATGGCTGTTAACTGAAAACGATCGAGCGATTCCTTCGCTACTGCTGCTAACTGAAGCTGATCGATGGGATGAACGGTGAGCGTTGCGGGGGGGGGGTGGATGAACAGTGAGCGGTGGCGTTGCCTCTGGATGAACA
>NC_041382.1:691558825-691616567 GCF_002162155.2 Triticum dicoccoides | reverse complement strand
CGTGGTGTGGATGGCTGGATGAACAGTAGACGATGGAGGGGTGGTTGAACAGGACCCCGTGGTATGGAGGGCTGGATGAACAGCAGACGGTGGAGGGGTTCCCGTGGAGGGGTGGTTGAACAGGACCCCGTAGTGTGGATGGCTGTATGAATAGTAGACGGTGGAAGGGTGGTTGAACAGTAGCCGGTGGAGTAGCGCGCGGTGGAGGCTGGATGAACAGGGGCCCGTGGAGGCTGGATGAACAGGAGCTCGTGGAAGCTGGAGGAGGTCGACGGTGGAGATGAATAGTATCCCGTGGAGTCCTGTTTTGCGGTACGCCACACCCCTCCCGATGAACAGGACCCCCGTTTCGACCGTAGCGCTCCAACACAAGTCTGTTTCCTCCGTTTTGCGGTACGCCACACCCCTCCCGATCAACAGGACCCCCGTTTCGACCGTAGGAGGTCCGTTTCTTACGTTTTGCGGTACGCCAGACCCCTCTCGATGAACAGGATCCCGTTTCGAACGTGGCTGGTCGAACACAAGGCCGTTCCCTCCATTCTGCGGTACGCCAGGCCTCGTTTCCATCGCTTGTTCCGTCCAAGCCCTCCCGATGAACACGACGCATTCTGTTGCCTTCCCATGAACACGACGCATTCCGTTGCCTCCCCATGAACACGACGCATTCCGTTGCCTCCCCATGAACACGACGACGACGCTGTTTCTCTGTTCTGACCTAGCCATGTACACGAGCCCTGGCCATACGTATGCGCGAGTAGGCATTCGAGACCCCACCCGTATGTACACATACGTGGCCGTATTTTCATTCTTGCACCCCGGCCACTATACGTACGTGTACATGCTACGTGCGCGCCTCTACTATGACACGTGCGCGCCTCTACATCGACCAGTATATATGTACATACACGTTCATGACCAGAATGACAACGCTACATACGCTTCGACCAGGTGGGTCCCGACTGTCAGGCACTTCCTTACGTGCGAAGATGTAGCTGGTGGGTCCCAACGGTCAGGGGGGCGAAATACGGTGGCCCATCCGGTGGGTCCCTGCTGTCAGGTGGAGGAATAATTATTTTGCACGTAATAAGGAGGCACTTCCTTGCTGCGTCCGTGGACCCAGCTTTCAGCCTCTCGACGTACAGTCCACGTCCGATGGAAGCCGTTCCTTGACCATGTTGACCACGCCGCGATGAGAGCACCAGGGCGGTGGACGACGGCGAGGCCTAGGAATGGGACGACGCGGAGCCGGGGAAGACGCGACAGTGGATGCCCACGCGTAGAGGAGTACGAGGGTTCACTGGTTCGCTGCGGTGTGAGGCTGCCATCGCCACAGAATAACAGGAGGTGTGGGTGAGTAGAGGGATGGCCTGGCCAGCGGTGGGAGTAGTAGGGGGCGGTGAGGCCTCCGCCGCATCGCAACCGGCCATGGGAGGTAGGAGCATGAGGCACGACCGGCGCTGGTTTGGGCGGCTGGAGCAAAAAGACCAGAGGTTGAAGAAGCACTACGGCCGTTGGATGGACATCGTACGGTCACTAGAGCTAGAATCGTGCATATTGACTAAGTTGACAAAGCCCTCCGTCCCCGTCAACTTAGTAGGCCCACAAGTCAGCCTGCCACTATACTGGGTCCCAGCTAACAAGGGGAGTATTCATTTTTTTTGTGCGTAATAAGGAGGCACTTCTGGTGGGTCAGAGCTGACAGCAGGGGGAACATTTTTTTTGTGAAATACGGTGGCCCGTCGGGTGGGTCCCAGCAGTCAGGGGCAAACGTTTTTTTCGCTATATACTGGTGGGCGTCCGGTGGGTCCCTGTTGTCAGGTGATGGAATAATTATTTTCCGCGTAATAAGGAGGCACTTCCTTGCGGCTGCCGTGGACCCTCAGCCTCTCCACATACAGTATTCTTCCGATGGAATTCGGTCGTTGACCACATTGACCACGCCGCGCCGACAGCACCACGGCGGTGGATGACAGCGAGGCCTAGAAAGGGGACGACACGGAGCCGGGGAAGACGCGGTAGTGGATGCCCACATGGAGAGGAGTACGAGGGTTCACTGGTTCGGCTGCGCTGTCGTCGCCGCAGAATAACACGGGGTGTGGGTGAGTGGAGTGGAGGGATGGCCTGGCCAGCGGTGGGAGTAGTATGGGGGCGGTGAGGCCTTCGTGGCAGCACAGCCGGCCACGGGAGGCAAGAGCAGGCGGCACGACCGGCGCTGGTTTGGGCGGCTGGAGCAAGAAGACCAGAGGTTGAAGAAGCACTACGGCCATTGGATGGACATCGTACGGTCAGTCGAGCTAGAATCGTGCATATTGACTAAGTTGACAAAGCCCTTTGTCCCCGTCAACTTAGTAGGCCCAATATACTGGGTCCCAGCTAGCAGGGGGAGTATTCATTTTTTTGTGCGTAATAAGGAGGCACTTCCTTGCGTGCGAAGATATAGCTGGTGGGTCCGAGCTGTCATCGGCGGTAACGTTTTTTTCGCGAAATACAGAGGCCGTTTCGGTGGGTCCCAGATGTCAGGTGGAGGAAATCATTATTTTGCACGTAATAAGGAGGCATTTCCTTGCGTGCGGCCGTGGACTCAGCTGTCAGCCTCTCCACGTACAGTCTACTTCAGATGCATGTCGGTCGTTGACCACGCTGACCACGCCACGTCGAGAGCACCAGGGCGGTGGACGACGGCGAGGCCTAGGAAGGGAACGACACAGAGGTAGGGAAGACTCGGTTGTTGTTTTTGTTTCCCACGCGGAGGGGAGTACGACTGTACGAGGGTTTACTGGTTCGTCTGTCATCGCCGGAGAATAACAGCAGGTGTGAGTAAGTAGAGGGATTGCTAGGCCAGCGATGGGAGTACGGTGGGGCGGTGAGGCCTGCGCGGCAGCACAGCCGGCCGCGGGGAGGAGGGAGCAGGCAGTCCCGCCGGCGCTTGTTTGAGCGGCTGGAGGAGGAAGAGGAGAGATTGAAGAAGCATGACGGCCGTTGGATGGACATAGAACAGTATACAGGCCATCTGTGGAAAGCCTCAAATTTATGGAAAACAGCATATAGTCCATCTGCCATAATTTCAAATAATTTACAGCCCATTTGCTAATTCTTATAGGTTTTTTTGGAGCCCATATTCTTTGTGTTAGCATTACAGCCCATATTGTGGCCACGGTTAAAAAATTATATGAAATTTTGCATATGTCGGTGCGGTCTGAACTGTTTTTAATCCCAAAATTTCGAGTCACATTCAGACTGATTTTAAAAATAAATGTATATCAATATAAAATCCAATAAATTGTCCACGCATAAAAATCAGTGCAATTTAAAATATCGAAATGAAAAAAAGGTATTTGAAAATAATTGCCGGTTTGATGTGTTTTAAAAATGTACAGCCCATTTCTCATTACTCATAGGCCATTTTCTCGGCCAGCCGAATGAAGCTCTCCTCGTCTCGAAAGATTTGCAGCCCAACAGGCCTGATAAAGCGACTTACTTGACAAATCACAAAAAAACTGGGCTAGCCATTTTCAGAAAGAAAAAAAAATGGGCTGGTCTGTGGTAAACATAAAAGAAAAGGTTGTCTAGACAGGCCAGAGTGTCCCGCACAGCCTAGTTGACACCCTGCTTCCGTCTCAAAAACAAATTAGATAAATGCTACTCCAATTATGGCGATTCATAAAAATGCCACTGCAATTTCCAAACTTCGAAAAATGCCACTGTAATTTTTGCAAACTTTGAAAAACGCCACTCCAGACTTCGAAAAATCCACTAGAAATGGCATGAAATGGCATTTTTTCCATGTTTGGAAATTGCAGTGGCATTTCTCGGATACACCAGATTTGGAGTGGCATTTATCAAATTAACCCAAAACAAAAATAACTAGGCGAGCTGCTGGGTCCCTGGTGTCAGCCGCTCGTTGTGCAATTCTCTCGTTTATTGACTATGTTGACAATGGCATGGGACCCAGATGTCAGAAATCCACTAGGAGGAGCCTTTTTTTATTGGCTTGAAATAAGGAGGCACTTGCTTGCGTACTGCGATGACCTTGGCGGGTCCCTGCTGTCATCCTCTCCACGTACAATCATCTCCTGATTGTGTACGCGTCAGCTTGCTAGGCCCACAAGTCAGCCTCTAAACCGTGGAGGACAAATACAACCCATTTAAAAAAATAACAGCCCATTCCATACGTTCACACGGAAAGTTCAACATTCAGAGCAAAGTAACAGGTCTGATCCACATATAGAGTACTGAACTTCCACGTTGACAACCATCATAGCCAAGTTAACTATCTACTCCCACTAACACGGTAGTAGCGTACAAGTACTAACTTACTCTTAGCTAACTAGACGATGCCGGCCGCCATCTGCTGTCCATGCTAAACACCGGCACCGGCGTCCTCCGCCTCGCCTCGGACTTGCCAGAGGTGTGATAGGGCGCCTTGCTCGCGCGCGTTGGCCCTTTCCATGTCCGCGTGGTCCACCGAAGCTTCGGCTTCCAAGCGGGAAACCCACTTGACGACCTGGTAGTAAAAATTGGCGTCGCGAACGCGTGCGTGCCCGACAGCCTCCAGGGCTATTTTCCGGGCACCGGCCTCCACATAGTCGGCCCAGTTGCGGGCGCTCTGCTGGCGACTCAGAGCGTCGGTGCACTGCTGCTCCATGTCCCGCTGGCGGCGCAAATCGGCGATACACTGCTCCTCCTCTAGGTGGTCGTGCTCCAACAACTCCTGCTCCTAAGTCATGCGGTCGCGCTCCAACAACTCCTCGATCTCCGCATTGCGATCTAAAGACAGATAGAATGCCTCCTCCCTTCGTCTGCCTTCCGGTGAAAACCCAAACACTAGTTCCAGCGGTGACCGCCTCCGGCGTTGCCTACCGCGGACGGGCGGGGGCATGGTGGACGTGGCGAGCGACGTCAGGCCGGTGGGGGCTTATGAGGATATGGCGAGTTGGGTCATGGTGGCATCGGAGAAGGCCGGGAAACAGTACTTATAGGCGGAAGGTAGCACGACGGTCATCGGAATTCAATGCATAATGGCTTAGCACGCCAGCTTGCCGTGGAAAACTAGAGAAACTGAAATTATGACTGTGCCGTCCCGCCCCGTCTAGGTCGCATGCCGGCATGGCGGTCAAACGAGTGCACTCGAATCATCTCCCTCCTTGTCAATAATGATTCCATGGATTTAAAGCGTATCTTTTTTCGCATCAGTTAGCTGCCTTAATTACGGCCAGCTGCATGCAGGCACTCAGAATCGCTCGTAGGCAGTACTTGAAGCAGCATGCAACGAGTCGCAGCCGAGGGCACGCATGCAGCCACTTAAATCGTTGGAATTAATTAGGCTTAAACTTCTACATGCCGTTAATTATTGCCATGCCTTGGTCTTGCTGGTTTGCTCACGGGACTAATAAATCCCGGACGGAGGGAGTACCTTGGTTGGTGAGAGGTTTGAATTAAGCCCTGCAAACCGGAAAGGAGGTACTAGTATGTGCGTGATCCGCTATTTATTCGTGTAGGATCGAGTAGGTCGTTTCTTGAATTGAGCCCTGCAAACCAGAAAGGAGGTAGTACGTGCGTGATCCGCTATTTATCCGTGTAGGATCGATAGTGTAGCTTTTCAGTTTGTTCAGAGGTAGGCATTTTTATCCGTGTAGGCTCGATAGTGTAGCTTGTCAGTTTCTTCAGAGGTAGGCATTTTTATTCAAAAAACTTCCACTTCGCATCTTGCGTCGCAAATAAAACTGCCAGGAGCGCATTTATAGGCTAGCTAGTGATCGATCCGTAACTTGTAAACACTGAGCGAACAGAAATAAGTAACTATTAATGCATCTCAATGATTCATAGATCATATACAAATATGTAGCTCCAAAAGCAAAGATCAGCCACTTCGGATCTAGCGTCGCAACTAAAACTAACTAGTACGATTCCCATACATAAGATCAACATGTTAATGCATCTCAATAATTCACAGATCATATACAAATATGTAGCTCCAAAAACAAAGATCTAGAAAAAACATCTGTTCTTCCTTCTAACATGGATGCTTCTCTTGGCCAACATTCAGTACAGACTGAAAGACAAATTTGTTTGTGAAGTCTACAAT
The DNA here is from genome assembly GCF_002162155.2 of Triticum dicoccoides. NCBI lineage: Eukaryota > Viridiplantae > Streptophyta > Magnoliopsida > Poales > Poaceae > Triticum > Triticum dicoccoides. The sequence continues at coordinate 691,610,482 of NC_041382.1, read as the reverse complement.
TCCTCTTGCAAACGTAAGTGGTTTCACCAACAGCTAGAACCATGAGAATGAACCACACATGACGGAGGAACATCCACTGCAATATGATTTGGTCTTCTCTCGATCACACGGCGAGACTATTTTTGGAATACAAACTTTAACTTAGGCAAAATGATGCCCATTGTATAATCAGACTAAAGCAATGAAGCACCTAGTGTTGGCCAATAAATAGTATAGTACTACTTTTCTGCAGTCCATGAAGTGACTATCCAATCTTTCTGTGTCTATTTTCAAATGGCACTGCATGCAGTGACTATACTATTCTCTTGTGCAGTTCAACCAAAATTGCGGGCACTTTGTTTGTTTGCCAAATAGCAATGGGCAGACATCTCTGTCTGCACAAATATCAAGCAGCTAGTAAACATATACCACACCTTGTATTTTCGGTTTAAACATGTCTCTTCCGCTTAGCATCTGTCATGTTCTGCACTGGACAATCTGATACAGTTATGTTTTGCCTTGGACAATTTCATACTGAATTGATTTGCTGGTTCATAGCAGAAATATAGTGCCTATTCTTCATCAGACCAAGGATATCCATGTTCGCAGTGATGGAAGAAGTGAAATCGATACAACCGAAATTGAGCATCCAATCATTGAATCCTGTCCTGCACCTCCAATGTAGGTCCACCCTGCCAATAAATTCACATACAAACCTCTAGTATTACTATCTAATGACAGTACAAAAAGAGTAGCAAGATAGTAGCAAACCATGTACTTTCGTAATGAACAGCTCATAGTGCCACTAATTGGATATAAAGGTTTGGAAAAAAACATGCTCCTAATGTTGAACCAGTTGGACTTTTTGTGCAGTTCCACTAAAATCGAGCATCCTTGTTTGCATAGATATTGAAAGTGTGATTACTCTAAAAGTGGCACTAGTTGAAGCATAGACTCAAAAATATAAGCATTCCAATTTCTTAATGGGAAAAGGTAGCAAGACTGTTTCTAACCACCTGTTTGAAGGAATAAATAAAGCAACAGTGGCTGATGTCAGGAAGGCATACATAGTTTTTTCTAGAAAAGTGAGCCATTCCTGACCTTTCCTCTTCTTTTAAGCAAATTTTGTGCAGTTCTACTAAAATAAAATGCCATCACCGCCTTGAAAATTCAGTGACACTGTACAAAAGGAAGTGACTTAACATTACATCATGATGTCAGGTATGTAGTCGACAGGCGTTAGAGACAAACATACAGACCTCCTCAAGAGAACAGCCGGAGGAGGAGGTGCCCACTCTTGACCTTTCCTCTTGTCTTCATAATTGTCTGTGCAGTTTAACCAAAATAAAATGACATCAGCGCCTTGGCATTTTGGTGACACTGTACAAAAAAATTAACTTATCTCATGAAAGTGAGGTATGTAATATATAAGCATAAACAGTGCAAAAATCTGAAGGTAATAACAAGTTTCATCGTTGGTATACTGGCTGTGCAACAGCATTAGAATGCCTTAGCTGAAAAATCTTTAATACATCCACAATGAACAGCTAACCCTGAACTAATCCAGTGACATTAAATGGCATTGCTTAAATTTATGGGTGACATTAGATTGAGAGCGGCATTAGTTAAATGTGGCATCACTTTAGCAGTAGCATTGCTTGACTTGACTGCTGGTGTTATACTAACAGCAAAAAAAGTGGCAATAAGAGCATGGGAGGCCCATTCGGACAGTGGGCGCACCAGTACGATGTACCTCCATGGACGCAGAGTGGTGAGGGAGGTATGGTTGCCCAGAGCAACAAATATCCAGGCAGCATATGTGGATTATGTCCCATTTTTGTTCTCTTTAGCCACCTTTTTCCTATGCGAGGACAACAAACCGATCGACCTGGTCATTCTCTATTGCGTTGTCATGCCTTTCTACCCTTCTTCAACCAAGAGACACGAGACTCGTTCCTTAGCTACTGATTTTCCCTTTTCAACCTAGATGCGGGTTCAATGCCTACTCTCTTGGACAGTACAATCTCCCTTCCTTTCCTTATTCAACCCAGACATGGATTAGTCTGCATGAAGTAGGGTTTCCTTTAATAGTGCAAATTATGGTTTTCGTCTGCATGGCCAGCAGAGTAGAGATAGCAAATTGGGAAGATGGTGGAGTGGAAAAAGATCCACATGCAACGACGTAGCAGATGGGGCAATAAAACAAGGTTATTGCTCAAAAAGAGGTAGCATACTTGAGGGTCGGTGGGAAGTGGCTTCGCTCGTGGTCGTCGTCCTCCGCACACACTACGGCAGCGAGCTTAGGGACGGAGGCCATCCCGCGCGGGCGCTAGGTCTGAGAGGACGGCCTTGTCGTCAGTGCGTGACCTCGCTCGCCGATGACGAGTGCGTCAATGCTGCACGTCCTTTTCTTCCCCAGCGGATCTGTGACCACCGGTGAGGAGGGAGAGAGGGGCCATCTTTTTTAGATCTGGAGAGAGGGTGGTAGTGTGAGAAGCAAGTGGGCAGCCCTTAGCAAGAAAGCACTGAAGCTCTAGCCTATATATCTTTTTATACTACTAGTACTGGAGGTGGGGTAGTGGTAGAGTAGTTTATATTTTCTCTGCATACAGTACCAGTTAGTCGTGCTTCAAAACTGATCGGCACGCCATTAAAAAAATAAAGGTCGATAACTAATGCGGCACATCGGGCCAACGCGGCCAGATCGCATTTTGCACGAGAAATTACACACCATGTTTCGTTGACATGTGGTCTCGTTCCAACATATCAGTGAGACGACGGCGAGTAGTAGGAGTATTTCCGAACAGACATGTAGGCCGGGGCGCCTCTTCGTGAACTGGGGCAAACTCGCAACCGTCCACCGACTCTTCGCCTTTCCCTCTCGATTTGGAACTGCTGTCGCACGCTCTTCCTCTCCCTCCCCCATTTTCCTTCAGCCCTTCACCCTTTCTTCTGCCATTGTTCGATCGTCTTCTCCATGGAGGGAACAGGCCGGAAACGACCTCGTTATTCTTGCCCCGATCTGAAAGATGATGTGGTGGAGGAACTCATTGATCGGTGCAACATCATCACCTCGGCTAGCAAGGCAGGTTCGTTCAAGCCCATTCTCGACTCAACTAATAACATCATTGCAAGGAACCCAAGGGTCCAGGAGCGGTTTGATCTCCCCTATCTTCTTCGCCATGACCCTGCTCGCTGGCGAGCGGACGACGGAGACCTCGCCTTGTGCAAGTTGATGCCTCTTGATAATGATATGTGTGATGTCAAGATGCCATCGCTTAAGGGTAAGTCCTGGGGTGGCGCAAATGGAGATTGGGTTGTTTATATTGGGTACAATTGCGAGTGGGAACTTGTGAATGTATACACACGTCAGTGGATTCCACTTCCAAAAATCTCCGAGTGCCCTGAGGTTGAGCACACAGATGATATACGTACGTTCAAATATGATCATGGTGACTATCGTGTACTGAAGATAGCAATTTGTCGAGTTCCCAACCGCTCTTGGAATTACAAGAACTATCAAGTTGTTGCTATCTTCGACAAGGTAGTTGCCGTCCTTCGTGGTTCGAATGGATGGATATTACTCAAAAATCAGTTTCTATACACGGATGTGTACTGTGATGGAATTGAATACGAGGATCTTGTGTTTGCTGCCACCTCCCGTGGCACTGTTTTTGCATGGGATCCTCGTTGTTTCGGTACGTTTGTCTTCCACTGTACTTATAATTGTTTCATCCACATGCATGCGGGTTAGAAGTTTCCCTTTACTAATTAACCTTCTTCTTGTGTTTCCAAGGTCTTGTGAACATCCCACCACCTATACTTGAAGATTTTTATAACCAAGGGGGAGATGACGATGGTGATTATCACGAGCATGAGGACAAGCAGCGCCGATATACTCTGTGGAGCCTGGCAACTAATTCCGATGGATCACCTCTTATTGTGTGTATACAACCCACTGATGATGTTACTGCTAAGGAAGCAGGTGTAGTCTCCCATGGTCGCACTCTCTGGACCTATTCCAACACCCGTTGCATGGTATTCGGGATGGATACTAGTGTGCTAGCGCCAACTCCTTTTCCCTGGTACAGAATTGATAGTCTTGGAGAAAACTCGCTCCTCCTTGGACAAAACTATCCAATGATGGTGAAAGGCGATCCAACTGTTGTTGACACATTTATGAGAAGCAACTGTGTCTATACCTCGGACATTTGGGTGGTTCCCTACCCTGGTACTGATATAGTAGGCTGCTTCAGCCTGGATGATCAGTCCTGCGTTGGTCTCCAGATCGACAATGGATGGCCCGTCCCAGAGAATAACTTGTGGTTCAAAGCAAGCGTTTCCAACGCCGAGGAATGGTTGTTGAAGTTCATTTCATTGCTTGTTATTTGTTGTGTGGTGAAAACTTTAGTATTTATAATGTATCCTCGTTGTTGATGTGGGTTGATGACCTGTTCTATGTAATAAAATGATATGCTTGTGATAAACTTACTAAATTTATGAATGGCTTTCGAGTCGCTTCTCTGAGTGAGTGGTGCGACGAGGAAAAAAAATATTTTCCTAATACATAATTGTACATGCATTGCAACAGGTGATCGGATGAGGCCAATCAACAATAGTATTACACTATTTGTACTCCCTCCGTCTAGGTGATTAAGTCACCTTACGAAAATTAGATTTTCCGAAAATGTTTAGGCGCCGTTCATTAACTTTCCATCTCGATGCCCACCCTACCTTGTTCGCCAGCGAGCGCTTCCACCTCTGCCTCGTTGTCTCCCGTGGAAACCCCCTTTCCTCCCTTTTTTTGCTCGGGCAAGGACCAATGCATGCAGCACGTCCATGCGGTTATTAGGCAAGAAATAAAAGCACTTTGCATGCTATGAATTACGATGGCCTGCATGGGTAGCTAATAAGGCATCCTCTTAACCGTTGTGATTAAATGTTGTGTTTAGAAGAGAGAAATATTCTTCTTTTCCACCAATCTGCTTGCACCTAGGTCGTGATGCACCTTCTAATACGACTTATTCACCTAGACGGAGTACTAGCTTCACATGCTTCGCGTGTCAGGCGGGTGTTTTTACTGTAGCCATATGTTAATGTGTTCGCTGTACGTAACCAGCACCTCGAATCCTCGATACTAGTACTATATAGTAGGAGTAAGTAGTAGTAGTAGGGTGGCATGGGCCAGAACAAGCATTCACGTCCAGGAGTATGGCACACGCCACCACCACGACATCCATCTGACACCATATTATTTCTTGGAGTCCGTGCTAGAGCAATCTCTTCAGCCTCGTCGTTTCTCTAACTTCAGCCATCGCGCAGCGGGCGAGGTGGGGGTTTGCCGATAGTCGGTTTCCTTAACTGCGGTCCCACATGTAAGGCCAACTCCAACGCACGACCCCAAACGCACCTCCGTTTTGCATGAACTCCAACGATAATTTTGACTAGAAAAGCAAGACAAAGAAAACAAGAACCACAAGAATACATTTTACTATTCCTGTAAGTTGGATTAGTGCCTTCTCGATGCATTCATTCTTGATCTGCGGAGGCTCGATCTTACGTGCTTCTTTCTTCTTCGAGTGTAAAGAAGTAGATGTTGCTTCCTCGCATCTAGTCTCATGTCTAGCCTCTATTCTATACTAGCTAAAAGTGATAGAACATCTACTAAATTATGCTCTATCAATATATGGATGTACTCTTCTTCCCAATACAAAAACTTGCATCCATTCTACTCCCTCCATTGCACAATATATGCCTTCTATTTGTCAAAATATATATGTACCTAGACATGTCTTAGTATATAGGTACATCCATTTTTGGACAAATGGAAGTCAAGTATTTTGGAACGGAGGGAGTACGCAATAAATTTTTTAAGTTAGCACAACTAGTCTAATCCGAGAGCAGAACCGAAGATTTGGTCGGGTTCTTCCTCCTTTTGCCGACACGTGGGACATCCAGCATCCAGGTCGTGTCATGAAAGAAAATAGAGTGGTAGTTGAAGCCACGAGATGTGTATCTTGGGTTAAACTGTAAATAGAATCTTACTACTCTTGAGTAACTCCAAAAGCGGCCACCAAAGATCTTTATTGGATTTGTTTTTCATCACCAGCACATCGAGGTGAAAGATGTGCAGGTTCAGTGGGTCCTCTTGCGTTTTCACTCACATGTGGGGCCGCATGTGAGCAAACAGACGATGGGCTCCGCGCGTCCGCTGGCTGGCTGAGAAGAGAGATAGAGGAGGGCTGAGCACGGACTGCAGGAAATTTGTTCTACGTACCTCGATATAGGCTCGATATAGTGGGGTGGCATGGGCCATAACTAGCATTCACGTCTAGCAGTACGGCACACGCCACCCACACAAGTCCCATCCGACACCAATTTTCTTGGAGTCCGGGCTACAGCCATCTCTTCTCCCTCCTGTTTTCTCAGCCATCGCGCGGTGGGTGAGGTGGGGGTTTGCCGATAGTCGGTTTGCTCAACTGCAGTCCCACTTGTAAGTGAAAATGCAACACCGCACGCATTCCCGCTTGAGTGGTGTGCCGGACCAACCGTGTGCGGGTGCGACGCGAACACGGCAGGCTTTTCCTTTTGAACTCGTAACTTGTAAAATTTGGTTCTTCTCCATGGCGCGACCGATAGATAGAAAGTAATGAGAAGTTTGGTTCTGGCGCCGTTCATGCATGGAGTACGTACGAAAATTATGAAGTTGATGCGAAAGGTAAGATAATTACTGTAGTATCATATACTACTACATGGATTTGACGGAAAGATAAAAATACATACGGATCCATCAACGTTCAACGACATCCTCATGCCCTAGTGCGCCGGGTCACCAACCGACGTGTGAGGAGCAGAGGCGTTGGCGGCGAGCTCAACGTGCTTCTGAACAGTGCCGTCCAAGGTTGCCCTGCGCTCCAAGAAGGCCAGTGTCCTATCGTCCTCCTCTTGCATGTAGTAGTCCTTGTGGAAGATTTGCACGTAGACGTGGGTGATTATGTCGATGGTGTCTTGCTGCGCCAGGCGCTGCGCGGCGAGCGCGACCTCGAGGTGGACATTCTCCGACGCGACGGCGGGCACTCGCAGGGCCACAAGTGCGTCGAAGAGGTTGTTACCATAGTGGCCGTTGAGGGTGGCGGGCATCGCAGAGCCTGGGCGCGTCGGCTGGAGGCTTACATCAAAGTCGTCCGCAAGCTTCTTGACGACAGTGAAATGGTCGAGGAAACCGATGAGGACCTCGTCAAACAAGAAGACAAAGATGTCGTCCAAGTGGCCCCTCGCCCTGGCGGCCTCAACCAATACTACTTGTCGGGCCGCAGGCCGGTGTCATGGACCATCTGGCATAGTCGGCTGATGCTCGCGCTCATCGCCTCCATGGGTCTAGCGTAGCTTCTAGTCAACTGATCTTGCGATTCGAGTGATCACTCAGCCCTTGGTTAGCGTGCGTAGGTGCGTAGGATTTCGTACTACTCCTCGGCCCTCTACTACACCTGCCTTTGGCTGAATGATAGGTGGGCCAGCCACCCCCTGGGGCCACGTCTCATTCACCCAAAGGCAGTTGTCGTAAGTCAATGGAGCTGCGTCCCCCTTCGTGCCGGTGCAGTATAGTCATCTCACCGGACCTCTAGTTGGGGCCAAACGAGAGAAGTTTGATGTTTACTGGTTTATTGGTCCCCTTTGCATTTTGCGCCAAGTTTTGACCTTTGATTTAACTAATAAAATGTTAATGCATGTAAACAAAAATGTTGTGTAAGTCACCTTACGAAAACCAAATAATCCCAAAATACTTAGGCACGATGCATTAACTCCCTCCTTGTTTCTTATTTCGTGACATATCAACCAATGAGAGATGTGGGCCGTGCATGCTTTCAATGACTTGAGACTACCAAACATGACATCCAGTGTTTAGTTCATTGCATGTAATCCTATTAGTACTCTACTTGGCAAAATAACATTAAGTTCTCTCGCCGATAGGAATAAAGCACCATGTATTTATTTACAGAGGGAGTAGTACATTTTTGGTGACATGCATTACTAGATATTGCTAGTCAAATACTAAAATCCAAATGGACATGGTAGTACTCCTAAATCCAGATGGTGGTGCTACTAGTACTAGTAGTAGTACTACCAATGTAGTAGTAGGAGTACTAGCACTGTACTACCCGTTGGTCAAATTATTACGTGCTGCTCCTCACAGTGAAGTGACAAGACCCTGCGCCGGAGATGACACCTGAGTATAGGCGCCGTGTTCGGCATACCATAGTCAGCCTCACTGTCTGCAGTCACTATCATCATGGCTGTAGAGCTAGCCTGCTTACAACTAGGCCTGTTCGACATAATTTCCCGTGCGTAGATGCCCGTGCATTGCACGGAACACCAAGATTGGGGGTGGACGGCTCCGGCAGCGGTCATCGCGCCAGATTTTTCCACAACCTTCTACTCCTAGATGTGGTGGGGAGGAGATGAGGCTGATTGTGAGAGACAAGGAATTGTTTGTAAATAGGGAACAAGTGCGAGCATCTTTTTGCAAAATTATAGAAGTTTGGTTTGTATGCGTCAGATCTAGATCCGATGGCTATTGGTGAAAGATGGGAGGCACAACATCGTCACCAACTTAGGACCTGTTTGATTCGCAGGATTTTGAAAACGCAGGAATAGGACACGGCAATATTACAAGTTTCAAACTGATATTACAAATGTTAGGAGTAATGCTGCACCTATGAAGAGGGAATTACTAGGAAGTTTACGTAAGAACTTTCGTTACTTTAGGTGGATGCAGCATTATTGTACAAACTAAAATCCACCACCCTGACAAGTCACTAATGGGCAAATAAGTTTTTGAGTCTCTAGCCACTTGATGTTTCAAAAACAAATTCAGCTTCTGCGAAGACTTTGTCATTTAGGCTTAGACGCTTGCGGTGATCAGCACGCCATTCATTGTTGCGCCAGAGAACGCCAAACCTCGTTACCTTGAGCACACTTGCCTCCAGAACAAAGAACCTGGCCAATTTAATCTCAGATGTGCTACCTTGGTAGTCGATCAAATCAATTTCTATAAGATGGAGCTCAAGGCATTCGATGAGATTGTTATAGTGCAGCACATTTTTCACTTTTGGGTCTTCTTTTATTTGCAAAAGAAGAGAACATATTAGAACAGCTGGCTGCATAAGATTGTCGTGTCATCAAGAGGTACCAATATCATTCGCTCATACGATAGGGTTGGCTGGCTAGTGATATTTTTTCACTCACTCTCTCTCTCTCTCTTTCTGTTTCCTCTCATTTAACTAGGAGCATGTGAAGATCTTGGGCATTTGTTGCCTTCCACTATGTGGCCGATGCCATATTTCGCAAAAGTATGCCCATAACACGCATCGATGTCAAATCAAAAAGATTTTGGCACCGCTCTCGCGATGTGAGAGAGTTGGCACCGCTGTGCACACAGACCCACATGTATAAACAAATTAATCAAACCAACTACACCAGCCTCTCACTCTCCCAAATAAGTGTTTTTTATTGCCTCAGTCCTCTCTCTCCCACGAAGTGTTTTTTCATTGCGTGAGTTAATTTGGCACCGGAGCAAAGTATGTGATCCAGATTGGGACACCAGGTGAGCAATGGAGGGGCATCGATGCCAAATGCATCACAAGTGAATTTGGCACATGTTTTGACCTACATAGCCCACTTTTGTACTCCTTCCGTCCCAAAATTCTTGTCTTAAATTTGTCTAAATACGGATGTATCTAGTTACATTTTAGTGTTAGATACATCCGTATCTAAACAAATGTAAGACAAGAATTTTGGGACGGAGGGAATACTACCTCGTATTTAGTATAAAATTTTGACCATAGATTTACCTAAGAAAATGCCAATGCATGTCACTAAAAATTACACCATTTGAAATTATGTTCAAATACGAATCCAACGATATAGTTCTTAGTGACATGCATTAACATTTTGTCAGTTAAATCTATGGTCAAATTTTGATACTACAAAATTGGAAGAGCAAACCAGGACGGAGGTAGTACTTGCTCTTAGGGTAACCATAGAGTTACTGGAGTAGTCTAAGTTACTTTCCACTATGACTAGCCTAGGCTACTATAGTAGTACAGCATAAAAACGATGCAGGTGGTCATGTGACAAAAAATAATAAAAACATTTCTTTCGGTGCAGTGCGTAGATGCAGTTTTGAACACTACACTTGTCATCATAATTTGGGAAAATTATGAAAAAATTGAGCTACGTTGTGATTACCGTTTACTTATAGGAAAGAAGTTTCACCTCGATGAGTAGCTTCTCCGTGCACAGAAAGCATGTAAGGAATCCAACAACTTGATCCAGATTGGGGCCGACAGATTTTAGTGCTAAGATCTTTACTGTGCGCATGGACTGGGTCAAGCTTGTGGGAATCATTTTCTGGAAGACGGACGTAAATACATCAAGAAGAAATTTAAAAATGTGAATTTCAAGAAGACAGAGAAGAAGATGAGTGTTGTACCTGAACGATTACGGATCCAATAAAGAGTTCGGAGAATTTGGCAGACGAGTAGACCAACGCTGTCAATTTCAGCGCGTCAATGACCCTGATTTTTGTTGGACCTTCTAGATCCGATACAAGCAATCTCTCAAGGAAAGGTGCATTCTCAATGACCATAACGTGGAACAGCTGGAGTGATCTCTTCCCAATTGATGTCTTGTTGCGGGGCCAGCAAGACACATAAATCCATCAGAGATTCGTCGAGGCGATGTGGAGGCTAATGAACTCGTGGATCTGCTCAAGATGAAGGTACTCGAGCGCAGTACAGCTGCGGAGCAGGTGCTCCATAGCCTTCTTCGAGATGACAACGTCAAAGAGGTCGAGCTGCTTGAGTTGAGGGAGAAGAAGAGCGGGCGTGGCATTAATCTAGGGAAGATAGCAGGAGCTGAAGCTGGCGCGACGCAGCGTTGGCGTGAGGCGGAGCGCGGACGGCGGTAGAAAGCGACATCGTCCAGCTTCAAAGCTGAGCTCCTCGAGCTGATCTAGGGCGGGAAATAAGAACCACTCGTCGAACTTGGGTTGGACCTTGCATTTGGTACTGAACATGCGGATGTCAAGGCGTTTGGCTGGCCCAGGGTGCGATGAAAGCATCTTGGAGACTGCGGCCATGCATTTGCAATCCTCGTCGCACAGGCAGCTGTCGATGGTGAGGTTGAGGGGGACGCAACACTAGAGGGGGCGCCACCACCGAGAGAGCAGGGCAGTCACACGGCAGATTTGGTGGGGAGGAGGCCGATGATGACGAGCGGCGTGTCGTCGGGGAGGCTGCTGATGAAGTCCAGGCTCGCCGGATGCGGTTTTGGCTCGAGCCACTTCCGCTTGTTGGCTGCCTCGCCGTCCATCTCAGCCGGCGGCGATGCTGGTGTACACGTGTGCTGGTGTGTGTTGTGTGCTGGGTGTGCGCGAGTGCATCCTTCTGTGCATGCCGCCGCGCAGTGGTGAATTGTGCGCGAGTGCGTCCTTCACGCGCAAGAAGTTTGTCCTCAATGCGCCCTCAATTTACTAGCGTGCGGGGTGCTACCCCGAGTGGTTTCAACTTTGTTTACTTCACCGCGTGTCAGATGGGCCTCTAGTTTACTTATTTTCACCCACTGCCACATGGGCCAGCACACGAAGATACAGAACACGAGCTGACAAGGCAGCATGTGGATTGGTTGACTGGTCAACTAAACAATATACGGAGCTTTACGCTGACACAGTGAGCGTATAATCCGTCAGTATAGAGAGTTCGAGTGAGAGGGGAGGCCCATGAGAGATAGCAGAGAGAGAGAGAAAGAGCTACTCCCTCCGTTCGATAATGTACTTCCAACATTTTTTAAGTCAAACTTTTGAAACTTTGACCAAGTTTATAAAGAAATTACTTATATCTACAATACCAAAGATAAATGATAGTATGAAGTAAGTACATGTTGTGATGAATCTAATGATCGTTCCAGATGTAAATGTTTTTCTCCACATATACCTGGTCAAACTTTTCTGAGGTTTGACTTTTCAAAACATCCATATGCTTAGGGACATGACAGAGTCCCTAACAAGAGAGAGAGAGTGAGTGAAAAAAGTGTGTGTGCGTGTGTGAAAGAGACATGGACAACACACGATAAAAGTAGAGAAAAGGCGTGCGTGTCTTATGCAAACATATCACACATGCATCTTCGACAACGGAAGCAAGGTGAGGAGATAGTGTGTGGTTGTTTGGAACCGGGAGAGCAAGACCCCTAGCACGTGGCCAAGAGGGGCCTGAGAAACAAGGGAGAGAGGTCGAGAGAGACGTACGGAGGAAATGCAGACATGGGGAGGAGAGAGTGTATGTTTGTCATAGAGAGATACCTTGGAGATCGTGATGGGACTACATGGGTGGGAGATTGAGTGACAAGGTGTGTGCGCGATAGAAGATGCCCCGAGAGATATCGAGATAGACGTATGGATGCAAGGAGACAATACGTGTGTTCCTGATGGCTAGTAAGATATAATCATACTTACGAGGGGGAGTGCTTGCGCCTATGATGGATTGAGGGATTATGGTACTTAGGGGGGTGCGTGTCACATGGAGAGAGAGAACAAGGGCGGAGAGTGTTGGATGGGTCTATATGTATAGCGCGAGAGAGACATGTGTATGTGTGAACCAGGGAGATATAAGGCCCGTTTGGCTTGCGTCCTGAGCATCTTTTGCCTGGCCTGGGGTTGTGGCTGGATTTATGCACGCTTGTTTGGTTGCTACCCTGTGAAAAAGAAAGCCCGCCTGGCCTGGGTTCCCTTGTACTTTAATTAGCCTGGCTGAACTCTAGACACTGCAAGTAGCCTGGCCCAGGCGACCGATTTCGAATGCCTTGCCGTGCCTGGTCGTGTGGCCACGAGGCTAACAGCAACATGGATGGATATTAGCATTAAATAATTGATGCATGGATTGATTGATGGCACGTTGATGCTTTGCCTGGCCCAGGCATGAACCAAACGCTTCAGCACCACACAAGCCTGGCCAGGCAGAAATATTTTACATCTCACGTCCACACCAGGCAGTACCGGCCATCAAGGCATGAGGGTCAGGTCACGAACCAAACTGACCAATAAAGTTTGAGAGAGATTGAGGAGTGATACGTCCATTTTGCATCATGCTTTTATATCGATATTTATTGCATTATGGGCTGTTATTTCACGTTATGTCACAATACTTATGGCTATTCTCTCTTATTTTACAAGGTTTACATAAGGAGGGAGAATGCCGGTAGCTGGAATTCTGGGCTGGAAAAGGAGCAAATATTAGAGACCTATTCTGCGCAACTCCAAAAGTCTTGAAACTCCACGGAATATCTTAAAATAAATAAAGAAAAATCCTCGCCAAAGATGAAGTCCAGGGGGGCCACACCCTGCTCACGAGGGTGGGGGCGCGCCCCCCTCCTAGGGCGCGCCCCCTACCTCGTGGGCCCCCTGGTGGGTCTCCGACGTCCATCTTCTGCTATATGAAGTCTTTCGATGAGAAAAAAATCAGAAGGAACTTATTGGGACGAGACTCCGCCGCCACGAGGCGGAACCTTGGCGGAACCAATCTAGAGCTCCGGCAGAGCTGTTCTGCCGGGGATACTTCCCTCTGGGAGGGGGGAATCATCGCCATCATCATCACCAACGCTCCTCTCATCGGGAGAGGGCAATCTCCATCAACATCTTCACCAACACCATCTCATCTCCAAACTCTAGTTCATCTCTTGTATCCAATTCTTGTCCCAAAGTCCGGGATTGGTGCTAGTAGGTTGCTAGTAGTGTTGATTACTCTTTGTAGTTGATGCTAGTTGGTTTATTTGGTGGAAGATCATATGTTCAGATCCTATATGCATATTATGACCCCTCTGATTATGAACATGAATATGCTTTGTGAGTAGTTATGTTTGTTCCTGAGGACAAGGGAGAAGTCTTTCTATTAGTAGTCATGTGAATTTGGTATTCGTTTGATATTTTGATAAGATGCATGTTGTATAGCCTCTAGTGGTGTTATGTGAACGTCTACTACATAACACTTCACCATTATTTGGGCCTAGAGGAAGGCATTGGGAAGTAATAAGTAGATGATGGGTTGCTAGAGTGACAGAAGCTTAAACCCTAGTTTATGCGTTGGTTCGTAAGGGGCTGATTTGGATCCACATGTTTCATGCTATGGTTAGGTTTACCATAATACTTTTGTTGTAGTTGCGGATGCTTGCAATAGAGGTTAATCATAAGTGGGATGCTTGTTCAAGTAAGAACAGCACCCAAGCACCGGTCCACCCACATATCAAATTATCAAAGTACCGAACGCGAATCATATGAACGTGATGAAAACTAGCTTGACGATATTCATGTGAGCACTTTTCCTATTATAAGAGTTTGTTCCGACTTGTCCTTTGCTACAAAAAGGATTGGGCCACCTTGCTGCACCTTATTTACTTTTGTTACTTGTTGCTCGTTACAATTTATCTTGCCACAAAACTATCTGTTACCACTTATTTCAGTACTTGCAGAGAATACTTTGCTGAAAACCGCTTATCATTTCCTTCTGCTCCTCGTTGGGTTTGACACTCTTACTTATCGAAAGGACTATGATAGATCCCCTATACTTGTGGGTCATCAAGACTCTTGTCTGGCACCGTTGCCGGGGAGTGTAGCGCCTTTGGTAGGTGGAATTTGGTAAGGAAAAATTTGTATACTGTGCTGAAATTTACTGTCACTTGTTACTATGGAGAGTAATTATCTGAGGGGCTTGTTCGGGGTATCTTCGCCCCATCCAGTAGAGAAAAGAGTTGCTCCTCAACCTATTGAACCTATTGAAAATGAAACTCCTTTTGAATTTTCTTCGGGTATGATGGAAAGACTGCTGGCTAACCCTTTTACAAGAGATGGAACAAAGCATCCTGATGAGCACTTATTATATGTGGATGAAGTTTGTGGATTATTTAAGCTTGCAGGTGTACCCGATGATGTTGCTAAGAAGAAGGTCTTCCCTTTATCTTTGAGGGAAGACGCATTGATATGGTATAAGCTATGTGATACGAGATCGTGGGACTATAAAAGATTGAAATTGGAATTTCATCAAAAGTATTACCCTATGCATCTTGTTCATCGTGATCGCAATTATATATATAATTTCTGGCCTCGCAAAGGAGAATGCATCGCTCAAGCTTGGGGGAGGCTTAAATCAATGTTATATTCATGCCCCAATCATGATCTCTTGAGAGAAATAATTATGCAAAGTTTTTATGCTCGCCTTTCTGAAAACAATCGCACCATGCTCGATACTTCTTGTGCTGCCTCCTTTATGATGAAGACTATTGAATTCAGATGGAATTTATTGGATAGAATTAAATGCAACTCTGAAGATTGGGACCTCGACGAAGGTAAGGAGTCAGGTATGACACCTAAGTTTGATTGTGTTAAATCTTTTATGGATACCGATATTTTCCGTAAGTTTAGCACTAAATATGGACTTGACTCTGAGATAGTAGCTTCTTTTGTGAATCTTTTGCTACTTATGTTGATCTCCTTAAGGAGAAGTGGTTTAAATATCATCCTCCTATAGAAGTAAAAGTAGCTGCACCTATTAAAGTTGAAGAAAAGGCTGTCACTTATAATGATCCTATTGTTCCTACTTCTTATGTTGAGAAACCACCTTTCCCTGTTAGTGTAAAGGATCATGCTAAAGCTTCAACTGTTGTTCGTAAAAGAAATATCAGAACTTATGTACCCCTGAGCAAGTTAAAGTAGAACCTAATATTGCTATTGTTAAAGATCTCTTGTCTGATAATATTGATGGACATGTTATTCAGTTCAATGGTGAAACTGCTAGAATTGCTAACCCTTGTGATAAAGATAAACATAGACCTGTGGTAGGCGTGCCTGTTATTTTTGTTAAAATAGGAGATCATTGTTATCATGGCTTATGTGATATGGGTGCTAGTGCTAGTGTTATACCTTATGACTTGTATAAAGAAATCAAGCATGAAATTGCACCTGCTGAGTTAGAAGAAATTGATGTCACAATTAAACTTGCTAATAGAGATACTATTTCACCAGTGGGAATTGTTAGAGATGTTGAAGTCTTGTGTGGGAAAACCAAATATCCTGCTGATTTTCTTGTTCTCAGTTCTCCGCAAGATAACTTTTGTCCCATTATATTTGGTAGACCCTTCTTGAACACTGATAATGCTAAGATAGATTGCGAAAAGAATGTTGTTACTATTGGCTTGGATGATATGGTTCATGAGTTTAATTTCTCTAAATATAGTAAACAACATTGTGAGGAAGAATTGCCTAGTAAGGATGATATTATTGGTCTTGCTTCTATTGCTGTACCTCCTAGTGATCCTTTAGAACACTATTTCCTAGACCATGAAAATGATATGTTCATGAATGAAAGAAGGGAAATAGATGAGGTATTCTTTAAACAGGAAACTATTCTGCAACACAATTTACCTGTTGAAATTTTAGGGGATCCCCCTCCACCCAAGGGTGATCCCGTGTTTGAGCTTAAACCGTTGCCTGATAATCTTAAATATGCTTATCTCGATGAAAAGAAGATATATCCTGTTATTATTAGTGCTAACCTTTCAGAGCATGAAGAAGAAAGATTATTGAAAACTCTGAAGAAGCATCGTGCTGCTATTGGATATACTCTTGATGATCTTAAGGGCATTAGTCCCACTCTATGTCAACATAAAATAAATTTGGAAGCAGACGCCAAACCAGTTCGTGATCCTCAACGACGTCTGAATCCTAAAATGAAAGAAGTGGTAAGAAAAGAAATACTCAAGCTTCTGGAGGCAGGTATAATTTATCCCGTTGCTGATAGTCAGTGGTAAGTCCTGTCCATTGTGTCCCTAAGAAGGGAGGTATTACTGTTGTTCCTAATGATAAGGATGAGTTGATCCCACAAAGAATTATTACAGGTTATATGATGGTAGTTGATTTCCACAAATTAAATAAGGCTACTAAGAAAGATCATTACGCCTTACCTTTTATCGATCAAATGCTAGAAAGATTATGCAAACATACACATTACTGCTTTCTAGATGGTTATTCTGGTTTCTCTCAAATACCTGTGTCGGCTAAAGATCAATCAAAAACTACTTTTACATGCCCTTTTGGTACTTTTGCTTATAGATGTATGCCTTTTGGTTTATGTAATGCACCTGCTACCTTTCAAAGATGCATGATGGCTATATTCTCTGACTTTTGTGAAAAGATTTGTGAGGTTTTCATGGATGATTTTTCCGTCTATGGTTCCTCTTTTGATGATTGCTTGAGCAATCTTGATCGAGTTTTGCAGAGATGTGAAGAAACTAATCTTGTCTTGAATTGGGAAAAGTGCCACTTTATGGTTAATGAAGGTATTGTTTTGGGGCACAAAGTTTCCGAAAGAGGTATTGAACTTGATAAAGCCAAAGCTGATGCTATTGTGCCATGTCCCAAGTACATCAAAGGTATAAGAAGTTTCCTTGGTCATGCTGGATTTTATAGGAGGTTCATTAAGGACTTCTCAAAAATTTCTCGGCCTCTGACTAATTTATTGCAAAAAGATATACCATTTGTCTTTGATGATGATTGTGTAGAAGCATTTGAAACACTTAAGAAAGCATTAGTCTCTGCACCTGTTGTTCAGCCACCTGATTGGAATTTACCCTTTGAAATTATGTGTGATGCTAGTGATTATGTTGTAGGTGTTGTTCTAGGGCAAAGAGTTGATAAGAAACTAAATGTTATTCATTATGCTAGTAAGACTCTAGACAATGCTCAAAGAAATTATGCTACTACTGAAAAAGAGCTTTTAGCAGTTGTATTTGCTTGTGATAAGTTCAGACCCTATATTGTTGATTCTAAAGTAACTATTCACACTGATCATGCTGCTATTAAATATCTTATGGAAAAGAAAGATGATAAACCTAGACTTATTACATGGGTTCTCCTGCTGCAAGAATTTGATTTGCATATTGTTGATAGAAAAGGAGCTGAGAACCCCGTAGCAGACAACTTGTCTAGGTTAGAGAATGTTCTTGATGACCCACTACCTATTAATGATAGCTTTCCTGATGAACAATTAAATGTTATAAGCATTGCTCGTAGTACTCCTTGGTATGCTGATTATGCTAATTATACTGTTGCTAAGTTTATACCGCCTAGCTTCACATACCAACAAAAGAAAAGGTTTTTCTATGATTTGTGACATTACTTTTGGGATGACCCACATCTTTATAAAGAAGGAGTAGATGGTGTCATTAGACGTTGTGTACCTGAGCATGAACAGGAACAGATCCTACGCAAGTGTCACTCCGAAGCTTATGGAGGACACCACGATGGAGATAGAACTGCGCATAAGGTATTGCAATCCGGTTTTTATTGGCCTACTCTCTTCAAGGATGCCCGTAAGTTTGTCTTGTCTTGTGATGAATGTCAAAGAATTGGTAATATTAGTAGACGTCAAGAAATGCCTATGAATTATTCTCTTGTTATTGAACCGTTTGATGTCTGGGGCTTTGATTATATGGGACCTTTTCCTGCCTCTAATGGATACACACATATTTTAGTTGCTGTTGATTAAGTTACTAAGTGGGTAGAAGCTATTCCAACTAGTAGTGCTGATCATAACACTTCTATTAAAATGCTTAAAGAAGTTATTTTTCCGAGGTTTGGAGTCCCTAGATACTTAATGACTGATGGTGGTTCACACTTTATTCATGGTGCTTTCCGTAAAATGCTTGCTAAATATGATGTTAATCATAGAATTGCATCTCCTTCTCACCCTCAGTCTAGTGGTCAAGTAGAATTGAGCAATAGAGAGCTCAAATTAATTTTGCAAAAGTCCGTTAATAGTTCTAGAAAGAATTGGTCCAAGAAACTTGATGATGCATTATGGGCTTATAGAACTGCATATAAAAATCCTATGGGTATGTCTCCATATACAATGGTATATGGAAATGCATGTACTTACCTCTCGAACTAGAACATAAGGCATATTGGGCTATTAAAGAGCTCAAATATGATTTCAAACTTGCCGGAGAGAAGAGGTTATTTGATATTAGCTCACTTGATGAATGGAGAACCCAAGCTTATGAAAATGCCAAGTTGTTTAAAGAAAAAGTTAAAAGATGGCATGACAAAAGGATACAAAAGCGTGAGTTTAATGTAGGTGATTATGTATTGCTATACAACTCTCGTTTAAGATTTTTTGCAGGAAAACTTCTCTCTAAATGGGAAGGCCCCTATGTTATCGAGGAGGTCTATCGTTCCGGTGCCATAAAAATCAACAACTTCGAAGGCACAAATCCGAAGGTGGTAAACGGTCAAAGAATCAAACATTATATCTCAGGTAATCCCATAAATGTTGAAACCAATATTATTGAAACCGTAACCCCGGAGGAATACATAAGGGACACTTTTCGGAATGTTTCAGACTCCGAAAAGGAATAGGTATGTGGTACGGTAAGTAAACCGACTCCAAAACAATTTTCAAGGCAATATTTCTCCGTTTTGGAATATTTAGAAAAATAGAAAAATAAGTAGCAGTCCGGGAAGGACACGAGGGCCCTACAAGGGTGGTGGGCTCGCCCTACCCCTCTGGGCACGCCCCCTACCTCGTGAGCACCTCGTGTGCCCTCCGGACTTCGTTTTCTTGCACGATACGTATGTTGGTCGGTAAAAAAACATTATATAACCTCCTGAAGGTTTTGACTCCCGTATCACGCGAATATCCTCTGTTTTTGTTTCAAGCTGTGCTGCTGCAGATTACATCAACATGTCGTCTCAAGATTCAGAGGAGGATTGCCCAGTTTCTTACCAGCCTTTGGATAAGAACATATTCAAGGACACCTACCCATATATATGGTACCCTGATGAGGAAGGTGAAGATGAACCAGTTCCCCCTCGTTTCAAGCAAGAAAGCAAAGAGGCATTATGCAAAAGGATAATAAAGCTTGAGATCGAGAATGATGAGTTGAGGATTGATAATTTCACCCTCAAACACAAGTTTGAGAGAGAGAAGGGCAAGCCTGCATCATCGACAACACCTCCATCACCTTGTTCATTGACAAAGGAGACATAATCACATGGGTATGGGCACTCCCCTTGGCAACTGCCAAGCTTGGGGGAGGTGCCCCGGTATCGTATCACAATCACAACTCCTATCTTTACCGTTTTTCTTAGTTTGATCCTATTAGTAGTGTCTTGATCTAGTAGAATAAAGTTTATGGCATGATCTAGTTTTGAGTTTTGCTTTATGATCTCTCTTTGTAATCGAGTCCGTGAGCTACATAAGAAAGATTAGTGTTGATCAAGGGCCTGATTATCTTGCCATGATCTTGGGTGAATAAAAGAAAAAAAATATATAAAAAGAAACAAAAAGTTCATATTGATCTTATTGAGAGTAATGACTTCACATGGAAAGAGTATGATGATTAAAAGTTGCTGGGAGTTGGCAGACATAGCTTTGGTCATTGTTGCAATTGATAGGAAGTAATAAGGAAAGAGAGGTTTTCACATATAGATATATTATCATTGACATCTTTTATGATTGGAAGCACTCATTAAAATATGACATGCTAAAGAGTTGATGTTGGACAAGGAAGACAACATAATGAGTTATGTCTTCCTTATATCTGAGATAAAGTATGTTGTCATGGATCCTCTAACTTGTTGAGCTTGCCTTTCCCCCTCATGCTAGCCAAATTCTCAGCACTAAGTAGAGATACTACTTATGCTTCCAAATATCCTTAAACCAGTTTTGCCATGAGAGTCCACCATATCTACCTATGGATTGAGTAAGATCCTTCAAGTAAGTTGTCATCGGTGCAAAGCAATAAAAATTGCTCTAAATATGTATGATGCATTGGTGTGGGAGAAATAAGCTTTATACGATCTTGTGATGTGGAAGTAATAAAAGTGACGGACTGCATAATAAAGGTTCACATCACAAGGGGCAATATAAAGTGACGTTCTTTCGCATTGAGATTTTGTGCATTCAACCAAAAAGCGCATGACAACCTCTGCTTCCCTCTGTGAAGGGCCTATCCTTTATTATTATCTCCTACCTTATGCAAGAGTCATGGTGATCTTCACCTTTCCTTTTTCATTTTAACCTTTGGCAAGCCCAGCATGTTGGAAAGAACATGATATATATATCTAATTGGATGTAGGGGAGCATGAACCATTATTGTTGACATTGCCCTTGAGGTAAAAGGTTGTGGGGCAAAACTATAAGCCCCTATCTTTCTCTGTGTCCGATTAAAACTCTGTAACCACAAGTATTGCGTGAGTGTTAGCAATTATGAAGGACTAGATGATAGTTGAGTATGTGGACTTGCTTTTAAGCTCTGACATAGACTCTTTCCGATGTTATGATAAATTGCAATTGCTTCAATGACTGAGATTATAGTTTGTTGGAGCCCAACAAGGTTTATGATTCATACTTTTGCATTGTGAAAAGATCATCGCTTGAACATAAGTAATCATATGACAAAATCTATATATGTTGCTGTTATGAGAATAATCATGATGCCTTCATGTCCGTATTTTATTTTTATCGACGCCTCTACCTCTAAATATGAGGACATATTTATTGTTATCGGCTTTTCGCTTGAGGACAAGCGAGGTCTAAGCTTGGGGGAGTTGATACGTCCATTTTGCATCATGATTTTATATCGATATTTATTGCATTATGGGCTGTTATTTCACGTTATGTCACAATAGTTATGGCTATTCTCTCTTATTTTACAAGGTTTACATAAGGAGGGAGAATGCCGGCAGCTGGAATTCTGGGCTGGAAAAGGAGCAAATATTAGAGACCAATTCTGCGCAACTCCAAAAGTCCTAAAACTCCACGGAATATCTTAAAATAAATAAAGAAAAATCCTCGCCAAAGATGAAGTCCAGGGGGCCCACACCCTGCTCACGAGGGTGGGGGGCGTGCCCCCCATCCTAGGGCGCGCCCCCTACCTCGTGGGCCCCATGATGGGTCTCCGACGTCCATCTTCTACTATATGAAGTCTTTCGATGAGAAAAAAATCAGAAGGAACTTTTCGGGACGAGACTCCGCCGCCACGAGGCGGAACCTTGGCGGAACCAATCTAGAGCTTCGGCAGAGCTGTTCTGCCGGGGGTACTTTTGTCAGAGTAATGGGCCACGGGTAGGCTAACCCGAGACCCAGAACCTTTCAAGACATCGGGGCAGGCTTTGCCCCTCAAGAATCCCAAGACGGAAGGGCCGCCTCTGGGAGTCGGCTGCAGCATCGCCGACTACCCGCTCAAGGCCGAATCCTAGAGACGTCTACGAAATGAGCCGACTCCCAGCTGGCGGCTTCTAGAGAAGCCGACTATGGGGAGTCGGCCCGCGACTACACCACCCTCTGCCTTCAAGGAGAAGGACGGGACGGGGGATGGCCGCAGTATGGCCCTCCCCCACCCCGATTACCAAGGGCGGGTATGGCTACAGTGCACCGTATCGAAGGAGATCTCCGTCCAGCGCGGCACTGTTGCCATGCCGGCCCTGACATCCGCCCCAGCGGCGGAACCCTGTTCCCACGTTGGCCCGCCTGTACGGCCTGGAGATGGCGGGTCCCGCTGGTCAGCGGGGGGACAAAAGAGGACGAGAGCACCATAAGATGGATCCCGTGGGAGTCGGCCTCCGAGAGTCGGCCAGCTCCTCCCACGGGCCCCGCACGCCATTAACCAAACAAGACGGGGAGTGGCGACAGTGATCGCCCGTCAGGCGGCGGCACTGTTGCCACAACCCCATGACCAAGCCAACATCACCAGAAGCACGGCTACAGTGGTCGGGTCAGTCGGCGGGGCCCACCAGGCGACGGGCCCCAGTAGTCGGCGGAGAAGACGGCGGCCTGAGAGACAGACGGCTAGGACCCGCGCCCAGCCGGATTACCATTGTACCCCCGGGGGTAGGCCTATATAAACCCCCCGGAGCACCCATGCAAAGGGTTCGATCCTTTTAGCACTAGACCAGAGACACAAGAGGGAGAGAGCTAGCCTTGCCCTCTCCTACCTCCAGAAAACAGCTCGAGGAGCAACTTTGTATACACATTGCCATAGAGATCATGCGGAGACCCCGCAGAGCAGCAGTAGGGGTGTTATCACCTCGGAGAGCCTTGAAGCTGGGTAAGATTCGTCGGCGTGCATGTCTACGCCTCATCCTGCTTCCAGGCACCGGCGATGTTCTACTCGCCCCCACCATGATAAGCCATCCTTTGGCATATGTCGAATCCAACCCCCGACATTTGGCGCCCACCGTGGGGTGAGGTGCACCGTCTTCCGGAGACCTGTTCTGGACGGGAACCCTTTTCCTCGCTGGCGAGCGCAGCCAGCCCGGCACACCAGAGGGGGTCTGTGCCGACGCGCTGCATGGCGCTGAGATCGCCTGCGCGGCCAGCTGCCTCGCCGAACTTGTCAGCGAGGTTCGCCTCTTCGACGAGCCTGCATCTGACGCAGGCACCGACGGCCCCGAGAGCCTTCTCGCGGGCCTCCTCGACAAACTCCATGTTGCCGGCGAGCCTGCCGCTGACCTGGAGTCCGTAGGCTCCACCGACCCGATGCTGGTCGATTCCGACACCGCGTCGCTCGACGCGTTCCCCACCAACATTGTAGTCTATGACGAGCCGCTCCCTCACGCGGAGAGCGGTGGAAGCACCATCACAGAAGTGCTCGTCATCGGCCATGGCGAGCACTCCAACGGCAGAGCTCACGACCCGCTCGATGCGACACTACAAGACCTGTATGCGCCCATTCCAGAGGACGCTGACGCCGAGACGCTGGAGGCACGCCACCTCCAGCTCGTCGAAGGCGCAAAGAAGCTGGCAAGCATGAGACGCTTGTCAGAGGCCTACCAGCGTGAGATGGATCGCGCTGTGGGCGGCTCGCCGGCCCCAACGGGGCCTAGCCGCCTAGGCATGGTCCGGCAACGCGGCGCGGACAACGCCAGCATGTTCGGGGCCAATCGCCCCATATACGCCACGCCCGTGGAGAACATCCGAGCCGCCTAGGCGGCAGCAGATGAGTTGGACAACCTCGAAGGCAAAGAGTGTCGCCTAATGACGGAGCGAGTCCAGCGACTCCTCGACGCGGCTACCGCGCAGAACGCGGCCGGCTCCCATACAGAGGCGCCGCATCGACAGAACGACGACCTACCACCCTGCCAAGACCAAGGCGCGACGTCTCGGACGCCGACTGGTGACGTCCGTGGAAGGAAAGACAAGGATCTGGCTGCTAGCCACAGTGGGACCCACATCACCATCAAGCGCGACAAAGATGGCCGCCCGCGAGCAGTGGAGCGGCGGGACGACTATCTGCCTCCTATGCCTCGCAGAGAAAGGTGAGTCTCTCCGCCGCCTGTTGAGCATCCGACACTCGGCGGTCGCCTCGGCCGCCGAGCAGGAGTCGGAGAGAATGATGCCCGCCACCGGATCGACCGACTCCACCGATCCCTGGCGCTGGAAGAAGAAGACGAGTTGGGTCCGCCGTGTTTCGGCCCCCGCATCCGAGATGAGCCCTTTCCCAAAGGGTTCACTCTCCCCAGAGATACTTCCAAGTACACCGGCTCCATGAAGCCGGAAGATTGGCTGGTTGACTATGCCACAGCCGTCGACATAGCAAGCGGCAACAAGCGCGTTGCCGTGAAGTATGTTCCACTCATGCTCCAGGGCACGGCCCGGACGTGGTTGAACAGCCTGAAACCCCGCAGCATCAACAGCTGGGTCGACTTCACCGAAGCTTTCGTTCGCAACTTCACGAGCACGTACAAGTGACCTCCCAAGCCTCGCCAGCTCTCCTTGTGTGTGCAGGGCCCCAACGAGTCGACTCGCGACTACCTCACGCGTTGGGCCGAGCTCCGAAACTCCTGCGAGGGCGTGCACGAGGTGCAGGCCATCGAGTACTTCACCGCCGGGTGCAGAGAAGGCACCCTTCTCAAGCACAAACTCCTCTGCGATGAGCCAGAGACCCTGGATGAGCTGCTGATCATAGCAGACAAGTACGCCATAGCCGACTCCTCCCTGAAGACGGAGATCCAAGTTAGTACAACCGGCAAAGTGGCCCCTCAGGCTCCCAGAACTCCGGCTGGAGACGCCAATCGGCGGCAGCAGCAGAGCGACCTCAAGCGCAAGGCCCCACAGCCGGCTTCCAGTAGCCGGCAGGTGGCGACATTCGAAGACCAGCAGCCGGAGGGGCAGCCTCCGCCCAAGCGGCAGAAGGGTGGCAAGTCCAACTTGTTGCCGGCTTTCTCCTACGAGCAGACTCTAGATGGCCCATGCAAGTTTCACAGCGGCGCAAAGCCGTCAAATCACACCACCCGAAAGTGTCACTGGCTCACCAAGATCGCCAAGGGAGACGGCCTCCTACCTCCTCTGCCTGCTGGGCAGCCGCAGTGTCAGGACCCCGATCCTAAGTCCACACCGATCTAGCATGTAACACATCATATCACTTTGCGGCCTCACGCACGGTATTCCCACGGGTGCCACCTTACCTGGCCCGGGACCGTTTGCGCCTTTTGGCTCACGTATATGATAGTGTCGCTAGCATCCATATGACAAAGAACCCGGGCTGACATGGCTAGTCGTGAACCCAAAGTGGCACTAACTTGCAGGGACAGGCATCCATGACCCAGCATCGAACGTGTCGGTCATCAGCGAGTGAATCCAGGCTGTAGCACTGGGCTAGCAGGACTCGGGTGAACTGGGCTGTAGCGGGCTAACAGGACTCCGGTATTCATCGCGCGACATTTCCCCGAAGGAACAGACACAGGAACGACGAAGGACACATGCCGGCCAGCCTAAGTGTTCCGGAGCAGTAGCAAGCTACCGTGGCTCGGTGGAAACACTAGGAGACATTTCCCGGTAAGAGAGGCTACTAAAGATAAACAACTAGATAGTCAGATCCCACACATACCAAGCATTTCAATAACATACACACAATATGCTCGATATGTGCAATACAACATGGCATCACAAAATGACTCTACGACTCAAGTAGTTTATTCAATAGGCTCCGAGGAGCGAGATATTACAAACATGGGTCTCATGACCCAACAATCAGAGCATACCAGTCAAAGCACAAGCGAAAGCTTAACATGTCTGAGCACAGACAACTATAAATGAAAAAGGCTGAGAAGCATGACTATCTACCCGATCCTGCCGAGGGCACAAGATCGTAGCTGAGGTAACAAGCTAAACGTCGAAGTCCACGTGGAACTACTAGTGAGACTGAAGTCTCTCTGCAAAAACATAAATTAAGCAACGTGAGTACAAATGTACCCAGCAAGACTTACATCAGATCTATCTACATATGCATCATTATCAACAAAGGGGATGGTGGGGTTTAACTGCAGCAAGCCAGCTTTGACTCGGTGGCTATCCTGAACTACGACTGCAAGTAACTCTCTTGTGGTGGCGCACACGAGTCCACATATTCACCATATCAATACACCACTATGGATCCACTCCCGTCTCCCTACGAGAACGCCATCCATAGCACTCACGCTTATCTTGCGTATTTTAGAGTATCCACTTTCACTTGTCTATGAACTATGCAAGGGGTCCAAGTTTCCATATCCGAGGAATCCGGCTATTCGAATAGATAATGATAACCCTGCAGGGGTGTACTTCTTCACACACGCTCCCGCCACTTACCGCCCTGTAAACGTCATGTACCTCGGCAACCTTCAAGCGGAACCGGGCGAGGGAGTCGGCCACGACCTGACTAACCGAACAAGTCTCTAGTCCAGGTTTATCGCCTATTCGGGTTCCATCCGCAAGGAGATCCGGCCGGGGTGTCACTTACGGCCCCAAATGATGTGTGCAGGGTTCCCAAGCCCACCAACCGGGTGCCACTTGGTACACCGGGCCACTGTGCCTAGTCTGTCCCAAGCCCACCTGTACCGGGTGCCACTTGGTAGACTACTAACACTACCTACAAACACCAGAAACTAGTTGCAACTCCTGGACAGAGATCAAGTTGATTAATAAGTCGAGAGAGTCAATTAAGGATCCCAATGTGTGGTAGTAGCTGTTCATGGATCACAAACACAGAACTCAGTTCCTGAGGACGGCTGCAATGAGACAACCCACCATGTACTCCTACATGGCCTCTCACCACTACATTTACCAAATCGTGTTCACACACTTAGCTCACACACAGTACAACATGTTCACAAGCCTCTGATTCATCCCCGATGAATCAGACCTGATTCAACTCTAAGCAGTAGCAGGCATGACAAACAAGCATGAATGAGTAGGCACATCAGGGCTCAAACAACTCCTACTCATGCTAGTGGGTTTCATCTATTTACTGTGGCAATGACAGGTCATGCAGAGGATAAAGGGGTTCAGCTACCGCAGCAAGTAACAGATGAATCGCTGTTGTCCTAATGCAGTAAAAGAGAGCAGGAGCGAGAGAGTGGGATTTCATCGGAATGAACAAGGGGGTTTTGCTTGCCTGGCACTTCTGAAGATAGCATTGAGTCTTCATCAGTGTCAACGATCACATCATCGGTACAACGTCTACCGAGGGGGAACAACACCGGCAAATACAGAAGAAACACAATCAATGCAATGCACAATATGATGCATGCTATGACATGGCAATATGAATGTGTTTTGGGCTAATGCACCTAGCTATGATTTAAATGAAGTTGGTTTGAATACATGATTCAAATTCCAACTCCATATATGATTATTTAAATGCCCTTTAATCGAATTGTCCTAAACAGCAGCTATAAGTTGTTCTAACATGCATGAAAATGGTACAGATGGATAGATTGGATTTTTCTGATAATTTTTCATATATAAATTATTTAATTTGGAGTTACGGTTGAATTTCTATGAATTTTAGAAGTTTATACAATTTTCTGGAATTTATAAATCATTTCCTAATTTATTTTAATTGCAGAAAGGAATTATTGCGTCAGCATGACCTCATCTTGACGTCATCAGGTCAACAGGGCGGGTCCAGGTCAAACCTGACGTGTGGGGGCCACACGTCAGTGACACAAGGCTAGTTAGTGTCAATGACAGGTGGGGCCGGGTCAAAGGCCACGTCAGCAGAGTCAATGCTGACGGGTGGGTCCCACTGCTTATGAACTAATCTAAACAGAAAAATAAAACTAACCTAAACAGGTACAAGGGCCCACATGGCAGTGGCTTTAGGGGGGGTTAGTTAGTGCGCCATTAGCGCTAATGGTGGTGCCACGTCAGCGTCGCCGGATTAAGCACCGGCGACCACATCTCGCGGCGGAGGCTCGCCGGAGTTGCTCGGGCTCGCACTACAGGCGGCGGTTTGCGACGCGGTTGGGTCCTACGAAGAGCTGGGGCTCGTGCGCATCCAGCGGTGGCAGTGAGAGGGCGCGAGGTGGTCCATAGCGGCGGTAGCGGCGAGCTGGGCGGCGGCCGGAGCTTGGGTGTCGACGGAATCGACGACACGGCGCGCGGGAGGACCAGCGATTTGCACCTACATGATCTACGAGAGCTCACGAACCCAATGGAGGCACGCACGTGACCATTTGGTCACCGGAGCCTCGTCGGCGACGACCTCGTGCAGTGGCGGCATACGGGACTCGCGGTCATCGGCGTTGCAGCAAGAAATCGACCATGGGGAGAGGGGGAGATGACGGCGGGGCTCACAGGGATGCCGGAGAGCGGTTCAGCGGGCTCGGGGACGCGTCGGAGACGGCGAATCGGCGCGCGGCATCCGGCGGCCGTGCGTGAAGAAGACGGCTCGATGACGGCGATGCAGGGCGTCCGAGGTCGCTTGACTCGGCGGAGAGGATGAGGGCGATGTGGCGGAGCTCTCGAGCACGCTGGATGGGCGAGGGAGGGCTGGTGGCCGTGGCAACACCAAGCGGCGGCGACGGCATGCTTGGTCATGGGGGGGAAGTAGAGGAGCGAGGGGGAGGGAGGTCTAGAGAGCGAGGGAGAAGTGAGAGGGGGGTCGGGGAGGCGCGTGGCGTCACCAGGGCGTCGAGGGGGAGCCAGGCAGGCTGGGAGGGAGGAGGTGGCCGGGGCGCGTGGCCGCGCGCGCCACCGAGCAGCTTCGGGGCGAGGGGGAGGAAGACGACAGGGGGAGAAGCGGCGGTGGGCTGGGCCGCTGGAGGAGCTGGGCCAGGTAAGTGGGCGCCAGGTAAGTCCTTCTGCTCCTTTTAAAAATTTTTGTTCTGTTTTATTTTTATTTAATTCTTTTGCCACTGTTTTGAATTTAAAATAATTCAAACAATGCCAAAAACTCCTCTGAATATTTTTATTTGGCTAGATGGACTTTTCCAAAAGCTCATAAAATATTTCAGGGGTATTTGAAATTATATTCTAGTTATATGAATATAATTCAAATTCAAATAGCTAATGATTTAAATTCAAAGTCCCAAAAATAAATCCTTAAAAATGTTCAATATTTTGGTTGGGACCAGAACCCTTGCCAAAAATTATCAAACATTTAAGAAGAGCATTTTGGAACAATGAATGAGATTTTTAGGGTTTTTTTGCCCTTCTTTTATTTAGGGTTTTGAGGCTTCCAATTTCCCTCAGTTCAAGTTTCAAAAATTTAAACATGATGCACAGATGGAAGCAAGCATAGGTCAGGCCAGAACTAGGGATGTGACAACTCACCCCCACTAAACAAGAATCTCGTCCCGAGATTCAAGCGTAGGGTAAGATGAAGGGGGGGGGACACAACTAACACAATCTTCACGATCCAGGTTGCGCTTCAAATGAACGTTGATTCGATCACCATCATTGTCTCGAAGTCTTGCTCTGAGAACATGAACTAACATGACAACGAGAGGAAAGGAAAAATCCTAAAAGAATTGTTCTTCTCGAAGGTCGAACAACTCAGGATTAACCCACGGAATGAGACATAGCAACATCTCTCGAGCTGAGAGACGAACCACACATCCATAGTAATGGAGTGAAGCAGATGACGGAGGTTCACTAGGTAGACAACAATTCCACACCTAAGAAGGTGGTAAACGATTGTCAACATAGCGAGGAGTTGAGTTGCCATGATACCACGACGAAACATCCTGGAGGAGGGTGATTCGTAGATTATTACCTTAAGTGGCAAAAAGAATTACCTTTGATATAGAGATCATTTAGACTCTCTATATCAGCCTAAGGCAAATCACAGCAATCGATTGGCGGGGTCGGTAGAATGGCATACTCGGACTTGGATGATGTGGATTACCTTGTTGAAGACAACGTAATGGATGAATTTGCTTACCACCGGAAATGGAAGAGACCCGTGGTAGAATGGCACATTGGCGGTGCAAGTTGGGAACAAAATGCAAATGCTGGGAATGATTCTGGTAACTAGGAAAGAACCCAACAACAGAGAGTGAATTCACTGTTGGAAAAGGTCATAGCATTACCGAGGAAACTGAGAGCACTATACAGTTAATGCCGACGATCAAACCTAGCACTTGTGCGTGCTCTCAAGAACTTGAGCATTTCCATAACCATCAAGATTTTACCAATATCCGTGTCAAGGATCCTGGCAACACAACTTGCTACCATGATGAATGATGATGGATGATGCAGATACAAAGAAAGATAACACTTTCTCAGATTTCACCCTTGGCGGGCCAAGGAAATAAAATCTGGATGATCAACCGAGAGACATTTAGCACTCCGCTTCTAATGTTCTCCTTGATGTGCTAGTGTAACCCATTCATAGAAATGGTCTGGTATCTAGAACATCAAGTAAAGGTCGGACTTCGGAAACACAAAAATCCATAAGGAACAGCTAGGGAGTAAATCCTACGAAGTCCTTTTGGGGAGGTGGCCAACTTTCTCAATCAAGATCCTACAATAATAGGTCTTCCGGCTGGGTGTGTTGGCCACGACATCCACTTTACTGGTTATCGAGGGACCAATATTATAGTTCTTGGGAAATGCTCCAACTATCATATCTGCCTGAGATTCAAATCTGGTTGGTGTCAGGATATTCCAGACTCATCGAGTTTAGGAAGAAAAATGAAAGTTTGCAACACCAATCGACGAGATGACATTGCAAGATTCTCGGGAAATAAATTATGATAGCAAGCTCCAAAACATGAGCTGGTTCTGCTACAACATGTGAACATGCTGTCCTAGACAAACATTATCACATGGTAGTCTTACAATAAAACACTACCGAGTTCTGGTAGGGAACCATCATCGGGGATATCAGAGTCTTGTGCATTACCATGGATTAACACTTAACTACTTTCCCTGAACA
Source organism: Triticum dicoccoides (assembly GCF_002162155.2). Taxonomy (NCBI): domain Eukaryota; kingdom Viridiplantae; phylum Streptophyta; class Magnoliopsida; order Poales; family Poaceae; genus Triticum; species Triticum dicoccoides. The sequence continues at coordinate 691,579,258 of NC_041382.1, read as the reverse complement.
AATCAATCAGTGGCTTGGTGTGCTACGGAATACATATGGAGTGGAGGTAATTAATCTACCAAACCACAGTATACTTTGCATATGCATGACTGACTTGGGACGATTCCAGAGGAAGCAAAACTAACTTTCTCGAACCCACGGCGGCAACTTACATCAAATGCACGTGAATCAAAGAAAGTCACTTCTTTCATCCAGCATATACTTCATGAACGGGGCATGAAGAAAATGCCTATAAACGTTTCCAACACTAGGTTGATGTTCAACATGAATCATGGGGGAGACAAAATGCTGCTGATGGGCTCAACAACAACTCATCGGAATTTCCATATCACTGGACTTCCACCATCATGTGAACACGGTGATAGTATTGGTCAGACCAAAAGATGTAATGGTATATGCTCGAGGGATCAACCACGAGTAAGACAACATTACGAGCATCGTTAGTACTGATTTGATTGACGATAGCCCACACTCAAATCAAAGGATTGATAAGACAATAGGTCCAGCAGCTGATCACGAGGGTCAGTCGATGAAATATCAATTTTCTTCAACACACACATACAAAGGGTATCCCTTTGAAATGAAATAAGTCAGGTAAGCTTTTATCTTCCAACTCTCCAAGTTGTTGCTTGGCTTAACAAACTAGCTCAGGGGTATCCAACACAGATTCTTGGAGAAAGGGTGGTTTACAGGATAAACCAACTTGATCACGAGATCAACATAGCGGTCAGGCGACAACCTGGTGATACTTCCGAGAAGAAATTCGGAATATCATGAACCACCGGTATGTTACTAAGCTCGAGAACAATCTTGCTTTTTAGGGCAAGATGATATGATCAAATGAGCGAGGACTTGACGAAATCCTAACTCATCAATCAAAGAGTGCACCAGGAAATAAGGACTAGGTAGCACAATCTATCTTAGAATGGTGATTCAATAACCAACATGCTAAGAATGAGAATATTGTCCATTTACTACCAAGCAACTAGTTGCTAGGGGTACTGATTTCACACATCATAGTTCACCCGTCGGCATTCCAGTTACATTAACACGGGAACCGAGGAATGAACATTGATGGCAAGAAGTATTACTGCGTCAAGAATTCGTAAGAGGTGGTGCAATTCTCATGACAATCCTGACATAAAGAGGGTAACACTTCAGGGTAGAACAGAACAAAAGCTGGATTGGCATTTTGATCTGCGGAATACAACTACTTTGACCCAATCCTGGAAATGGATAAGGTACTGGAGTTTGTTTCTCCTAGTCATTCCGGAATAGAATGGCTTGACAGACCACCAGAGTAATAGGCATCGATGAACGAATGCACACATAATCTTGACTATCAATTGATAGACGAGGGTCAGAAGACAACTAAAGAGGGACAACTCAAAGGAACATACGATTTTCTGAGTTGTGGATGCATGGTTTAGCATGTCGAACGAAGTTCAACATATTTCTTCCGGATAACCCATGTAGCAAGGTAGAACTGGCAGAGCCACAATATATAATGGAGAACTTATCGAGAGCACTCTGGTTGTGATCGTTCAGTTCAACGAGGAACTTCTGCCATAAGTAGTTCATGGTATTTGGAAGAAGAAGATACCACGGACTTTAAGGACTATCGCAAAGGTTACTAATAACCTAAGGGAGCTAGCAATTACTATCAACATGATGTAAGTAGAGTGAATCTCGGGTTCAAGAACCCAGGAACAGAATACCTATTACTAAGTAGCATCACGGGATGCTTTCGAGAATGATGGCCAGAATCATCACACTGGGAACACAAATCATGGCTAAATTACTAGATGATCCCCTAAGACACCTAGGGTCATAATAATATCTCCAACATATATGTCAAGGTAACAGAGTACCTCAACTCACTGATTAGTGTGGTTAATCTGGCCCAAAGGAACATTGAAACGGGAGGAAGGAATTTGCAAGTGCATCAGACTGTTTAGAGACCTGAGATGACTCGGACAGCATAACGGCTGTAAATGCTCAAAAAGATTTGAAACATGCTACAAAAATGGTGGCATAGCCACTCAGAGGCACAATATCAAGGTTTCGAGATCAACAATTAACATATGGAAGTAATAGGAACTGAAACGAGGATTAAGTCCAACAATTCTATAAGTCTACGGATTAGTAACACGTGATCCTGATAGAAAGAAGAGATAGCCTAGTTCTTAAACCCCGTAGGAAAGATAAGATGACTCAGATCAGAAGGGCATAAGGTATAAGGAGTAAAAAGAGCCTTACGTTCCATCCCACAATCAATTCCCTTATATAACTAAAGAATTTCTAGACTCGACTTCGACCAGTTTAGCTTGGTAATCCTACAGGCAGTCAAGCTCTGATACCAACGCTATCAGGACCCCGATCCTAAGTCACACCGATCTAGCATGTAACACATCATATCACTTTGCGGCCTCACGCACGGTATTCCCACGGGTGCCACCTTACCTGGCCCGGGACCGTTTGCGCCTTTTGGCTCACGTATATGATAGTGTCGCTAGCATCCATATGACAAAGAACCCGGGCTGACATGGCTCGTCGTGAACCCAAAGTAGCACTAACTTACAGGGACAGGCATCCATGACCCAGCATCGAACGTGTCGGTCATCAGCGAGTGAATCCAGGCTGTAGCACTGGGCTAGCAGGACTCCGGTGAACCGGGCTGTAGCGGGCTAACAGGACTCCGGTATTCATCGCGTGACATTTCCCCGAAGGAACAGACACAGGAACGACGAAGGACACATGCCGGCCAGCCTAAGTGTTCCGGAGCAGTAGCAAGCTACCGTGGCTCGGTGGAAACACTAGGAGACATTTCCCGGTAAGAGAGGCTATTAAAGATAAACAACTAGATAGTCAGATCCCACACATACCAAGCATTTCAATAACATACACACAATATGCTCGATATGTGCAATACAACATGGCATCACAAAATGACTCTACGACTCAAGTAGTTTATTCAATAGGCTCCGAGGAGCGAGATATTACAAACATGGGTCTCATGACCCAACAATCAGAGCATACCAGTCAAAGCACAAGCGAAAGCTTAACATGTCTGAGCATAGACAACTATAAATGAAAAAGGCTGAGAAGCCTGACTATCTACCCGATCCTGCCGAGGGCACAAGATCGTAGCTGAGGTAACAAGCTAAACGTCGAAGTCCATGTGGAACTACTAGTGAGACTGAAGTCTCTCTGCAAAAACATAAATTAAGCAACGTGAGTACAAATGTACCCAGCAAGACTTACATCAGATCTATCTACATATGCATCATTATCAACAAAGGGGATGGTGGGGTTTAACTGCAGCAAGCCAGCTTTGACTCGGTGGCTATCTTGAACTACGACTGCAAGTAACTCTCTTGTGGTGGCGCACACGAGTCCACATATTCACCATATCAATACACCACTATGGATCCACTCCCGTCTCCCTACGAGAACGCCATCCATAGCACTCACGCTTATCTTGCGTATTTTAGAGTATCCACTTTCACTTGTCTATGAACTATGCAAGGGGTCCAAGTTTCCATATCCGAGGAATCCGGCTATTCGAATAGATAATGATAACCCTGCAGGGGTGTACTTCTTCACACACGCTCCCGCCACTTACCGCCCTGTACACGTCATGTACCTCGGCAACCTTCAAGCGGAAGCCGGGCGAGGGAGTCGGCCACGACCTGACTAACCGAACAAGTCTCTAGTCCAGGTTTATCGCCTATTCAGGTTCCATCCGCAAGGAGATCCGGCCGGGGTGTCGCTTACGGCCCCAAACGATGTGTGCAGGGTTCCCAAGCCCACCAACCGGGTGCCACTTGGTACACCGGGCCACTGTGCCTAGTCTGTCCCAAGCCCACCTGTACCGGGTGCCACTTGGTAGACTACTAACACTACCTACAAACACCAGAAACTAGTTGCAACTCCTGGACAGAGATCAAGTTGATTAATAAGTCGAGAGAGTCAATTAAGGATCCCAATGTGTGGTAGTAGCTGTTCATGGATCACAAACACAGAACTCAGTTCCTGAGGACGGCTGCAATGAGACAACCCACCATGTACTCCTACATGGCCTCTCACCGCTACCTTTACCAAATCGTGTTCACACACTTAGCTCACACACAGTAGGACATGTTCACATGCCTCTGATTCATCCCCGATGAATCAGACCTGACTCAACTCTAAGCAGTAGCAGGCATGACAAACAAGCATGAATGAGTAGGCACATCAGGGCTCAAACAACTCCTACTCATGCTAGTGGGTTTCATCTATTTACTGTGGAAATGACATGTCATGCAGAGGATATAGGGGTTCAGCTACCGCAGCAAGTAACAGATGAATCGCTGTTGTCCTAATGCAGTAAAAGAGAGCAGGAGCGAGAGAGTGGGATTTCATCGGAATGAACAAGGGGGTTTTGCTTGCCTGGCACTTCTGAAGATAGCATTGAGTCTTCATCAGTGTCAACGATCACATCATCGGTACAACGTCTACCGAGGGGGAACAACACCGGCAAATACAGAAGAAACACAATCAATGCAATGCACAATATGATGCATGCTATGACATGGCAATATGAATGTGTTTTGGGCTAATGCACCTAGCTATGATTTAAATGAAGTTGGTTTGAATACATGATTCAAATTCCAACTCCATATATGATTATTTAAATGCCCTTTAATCGAATTGTCCTAAACAGCAGCTATAAGTTGTTCTAACATGCATGAAAATGGTATAGATGGATAGATTGGATTTTTCTGATAATTTTTCATATATAAATTATTTAATTTGGAGTTACGGTTGAATTTCTATGAATTTTAGAAGTTTATACAATTTTCTGGAATTTATAAATCATTTCCTAATTTATTTTAATTCCAGAAAGGAATTATTGCGTCAGCATGACCTCATCCTGACGTCATCAGGTCAACAGGGCGGGTCCAGGTCAAACCTGACGTGTGGGGGCCACACGTCAGTGACACAGGGCTAGTTAGTGTCAATGACAGGTGGGGCCGGGTCAAAGGCCACGTCAGCAGAGTCAATGCTGACGGGTGGGTCCCACTGCTTATGAACTAATCTAAACAGAAAAATAAAACTAACCTAAACAGGTACAAGGGCCCACATGGCAGTGGCTTTAGGGGGGGTTAGTTAGTGCGTCATTAGCGCTAATGGTGGTGCCACGTCAGCGACGCCGGATTAAGCACCGGCGACCACATCTCGCGGCGGAGGCTCGCCGGCGTTGCTCGGGCTCGCACTACAGGCGGCGGTTTGCGACGCGGTTGGGTCCTACGAAGAGCTGGGGCTCGTGCGCATCCAGCGGTGGCAGTGAGAGGGCGCGAGGTGGTCCATAGCGGCGGCAGCGGCGAGCTGGGCGGCGGCCGGAGCTCGGGTGTCGACGGAATCGACGACACGGCGCGCGGGAGGACCAGCGGTTTGCACCTACATGATCTACGAGAGCTCACGAACCCAACGGAGGCACGCACGTGACCATTTGGTTACCGGAGCCTCGTCGGCGATGACCTCGTGCGGCGGCGGCATACGGGACTCGCGGTCATCGGCGTTGCAGCAAGAAATCGACCATGGGGAGAGGGGGAGATGACGGCGGGGCTCACAGGGATTTCGGAGAGCGGTTCAGCGGGCTCGGGGACGCGTCGGAGACGGCGAATCGGCGCGCGGTATCCGGCGGCCGTGCGTGAAGAAGACGGCTCGATGACGGCGATGCAGGGCGTCCGAGGTCGCTTGACTCGGCGGAGAGGATGAGGGCGATGTGGCGGAGCTCTCGAGCACGCTGGATGGGCGAGGGAGGGCTGGTGGCCGTGGCAACACCAAGCGGCGGCGACGGCATGCTCGGTCATGGGGGGGGGGAAGCAGAGGAGCGAGGGGGAGGGAGGTCCAGAGAGCGAGGGAGAAGTGAGAGGGGGGTCGGGGAGGCGCGTGGCGTCACCGGGGCGTCGAGGAGGAGCCAGGCAGGCTGGGAGGGAGGAGGTGGCCGGGGCGCGTGGCCGCGCGCGCCACCGAGCAGCTTCGGGGCGAGGGGGAGGAAGACGACAGGGGGAGAAGCGGCGGTGGGCTGGGCCGCTGGAGGAGCTGGGCCAGGTAAGTGGGCGCCAGGTAAGTCCTTGTGCTCCTTTTAAAATTTTCTGTTCTGTTTTATTTTTATTTAATTCTTTTGCCACTGTTTTGAATTTAAAATAATTCAAACAATGCCAAAAACTCCTCTGAATATTTTTATTTGGCTAGATGGACTTTTCCAAAAGCTCATAAAATATTTCAGGGGTATTTGAAATTATATTCTAGTTATATGAATATAATTCAAATTCAAATAGCTAATGATTTAAATTCAAAGTCCCAAAAATAAATCCTTAAAAATGTTCAATATTTTGGTTGGGACCAGAACCCTTGCCAAAAATTATCAAACATTTAAGAAGAGCATTTTGGAACAATGAATGAGATTTTTAGGGTTTTTTTGCCCTTCTTTTATTTAGGGTTTTGAGGCTTCCAATTTCCCTCAGTTCAAGTTTCAAAAATTTAAACATGATGCACAGATGGAAGCAAGCATAGGTCAGGCCAGAACTAGGGATGTGACACGCAGCCGCCTCCACCCCAGCAGTCGGCTGTCAGGCCAGTCGGCGCAGTACAAGACGAGTACCCAGAAGAGCATGGGGCCTATGTGGTGTTCACCAGTGTGGCAGACGACAAATGCAGCAAGCGGCTGCAGCGGCAAGAAGTGAACGCAGTGGCGTCGGACACCCCAGAGTTCATGCACTGGTCCAAGAAGCCTATCAGTTGGAGCAGAGCCGATCACCCAGAGGTGATGCCGAATCCGGGTTCCTACGCCCTGGTCCTTGATGCCACCTTTGCCACGGATAGGCGGGCCGCTCGCTTCTCGCGAGTTCTGATAGACGGAGGCAGCAGCATCAACATTCTGTACAAGGATACCATGGAGAAATTAGGAATCAAGCAAAGACAGCTTCAGAGCAGCCGGACTGTATTCCATGGCATTGTCCCTGGCCTTTCCTGCTCCCCAATCGGCAAGATTTTGATAGATGTCCTCTTTGGAGACAAGGATCATTTCCGTCGAGAGCCAGTCTGGTTTGAAGTGGTGGACCTTGAGAGCCCGTACCATGCGCTGCTTGGCCGACCTGCTTTGGCCAAGTTCATGGCGGTCCCCCACTACGCCTACCTCAAGATGAAGATGCCGAGTTCCAAGGGGATTCTGACTATAGCCGGCGACTACAGAAAGTCGTCTGCTTTTGCGGCCAAGAGCAGTCGGCTGGCCGAGTCCCTGGTTATCACAGCAGAGAAGCGGCTTCTTGATCGGGTTGTGGCGATGGCTGGCAAGCAGCCAGAGATGTCGCCCAACCCCAAGGAGTCGGAAGCTGAGGGCTCGTTCAAGCCGGCCAAAGAGACGAAGAAGATACCTTTGGACCCAGAGCACCTGGAGAGGTACGCTGTCATGGGTGCAAACCTTGACAGCAAATAGGAAGGCGAGCTCGTCGATTTCCTCCGTGAGAATCGGGACATCTTCGCATGGTCCCCCAAAGACATGCCAGGTGTACCGACGGAATTCGCCGAGCACAAGTTACATGTTCGGGCTGATGTGAAGCCCGTCAGGCAGCCTTTGTGCCGCCTGTCAGAAGAGAAAAGAAGAGTTGTTGGAGAGGAGATAGCCCAGCTCCTTGCAGCCGACTTTATCATGGAAGTGTTTTTTCCAGAGTGGCTAGCAAACCCAGTCTTAGTGCTGAAGAAGAACAAGCAGTGGCGGATGTGTATTGACTACACAAGCCTCAACAAAGCTTGCCCCAAGGACCCGTTTGCTTTGCCAAGAATCGATCAGGTGATACACTCCACAGCCGGATGCGAGCTGTTGAGCTTCTTAGATGCCTATTCAGGATATCACCAGATCAAGCTGAACCCGGCAGACAGACTGAAAACCGCATTCATCACGCCGTTTGGAGCCTTCTGCTACTGACCATGACTTCGGCTTGAGGAATGCCGGCGCCACCTTTCAGCGTTGCATGCAGAAGTGCCTCCTCAAGCAACTCGGCAGAAATGCCCACATCTACGTGGATGATGTGGTGGTGAAGATGGAAAAGCACGGAACTCTGCTGGAAGACCTCAAGGAGACCTTCGAGAACCTGCGCCGATTCCAGATCAAGCTTAACCCTGCGAAGTGCGTTTTCGGAGTACCAGCCGGCCAGCTTCTCGGCTTCCTGGTCTCTGAACACGGCATAGAGTGCAACCCTGTGAAGATCAAGGCCATCGGGAGGATGGAGGTACCCAGCCGACTGTTGGATGTGCAGAAGTTCACCAGCTGCCTGACATCCATCAGCCGGTTCATCAGTCGGCTGGGCGAGAAAGCTCTCCCCTTGTACCAGCTCATGAAGAAGACCAATTTTTTCGAGTGGAACCACAAGGCAGATGAGGCTTTTCTCCAGCTGAAGAAGATATTGGTTACTCCCCCTGTGCTAGCGGCTCCGACTCCCAAAGAGCCCATGCTCCTGTACATCGCCGCCACCAGCCGGGTAGTCAGCACAGTCATTGTAGTTGAGCGCAAGGAGGAAGGCAAGGCACTACCTGTCCAGAGACCGGTATATTACCTAAGCGAAGTGCTGTCAACTTCCAAGCAGAACTACCCCCACTACCAGAAGATGTGCTACGGCGTGCACTTTGCCTCCAAGAAGCTGAAGCCTTACTTCCAAGAGCATCCAATCACTATGGTTTGCACGGCCCCACTAGCCGAGATCATCGGAAGCCGAGATGCGTCTGGCCGAGTGGCCAAATGGGCCATAGATTTGGCGCCCTACACAATCTACTATCAACCCCGCACTGCCATCAAGTCGCAAGCGCAGGCCGACTTCCTCGTCGACTGGGCCGAGACCTAGTACCTGCCACCAGCGCCCGACTCCACCCATTGGCGGATGCATTTCGATGGCTCCAAGATGCGCACTGGCTTGGGAGCCAGCGTTGTTCTCACTTCTCCTAAAGGCGACAAGCTCAAGTATGCGCTGCAGATCCATTTTGCCGCCTCCAACAATGTCGCTGAATATGAGGCGCTCATTCACGGGCTCCGGCTTGCCAAAGAGCTTGGCATTCGCCAGATCCTGTGTTATGGCGACTCCGACTTGGTGGTCCAGCAGTCATGTGGCGACTGGGACGCCAAGGATGCAAACATGGCAAGCTACCGCTTCCTTGTGCAGCAACTCAGCGGATATTTCGAGGGGTGCGAGTTCCTCCACGTGCCAAGAAACGACAACGACCAAGCAGATACTTTGGCACGAATCGGCTCCACCCGCCATGCAATACCATCTGGCGTCGCTCTTTAGCGCCTCCTCAAGCCGTCCATCAAGCCTTCACCAGAGTCAGATTCCATTTTTGTGCTGGCTCCTCCTGAAGAAGTCGGATTCGACTCAAGAGTCTCAGCAGACGGCACAAAAACCCTTGCAAACGACTCCAAGAATGCTGCAGTCAGAGCCGGCCCGGTAACTTCAGAACCCGGCCCGGGGACTGCGGCGACCAGACAAAAGACTCCAGAGCTCGGCCCGGGGACTACACCAGTCGGCCCGAGGACTTCGTTGATCCAGCAAGTGGCCGCGGACTCCAGCCCGCCGCCTCCCAGCCCAGCCGCCCTCGTCCAAGTCGCAGTTCTGGCAGTCGAAGAAATAGCAGCACCGTCATGGGCACAACCTATCCTCGAATTCCTGGTAAACAAGGAGCTGCCGACTAACGAAACCTTGGCTCGGCAAGTACAACGCCGGGCGGCAGCATACACCATAGTCGACAGAGAGCTGGTCAGGCGTAGCGTCACTGGTGTCTACCAGCACTGCGTTGAGCCGAAGCAAGGCCAAGCAATACTCAGAGACATCCATCAAGGCGAGTGCGGCCACCATGCGGCTTCAAGAGCACTCGTCGCAAAAGCTTTTCGGCACGGTTTCTTCTGGCCGACTGCCCTAGAAGAGGCCAAGGAATTGGTCCAGAAATGCAAGGGGTGCCAGAAGTTCCGTTCCAAGCCGCATCAGCCGGCTTCAGCGCTCAAGACTATCCCAATTGCCTGGCCCTTTGCAGTTTGGGGCCTGGATATGGTGGGACCATTTAAGACGGCACGAGGTGGCCTAACTCATCTACTTGTCGCGGTGGACAAGTTCATCAAGTGGATAGAAGTAAAGCCCATCAAGAAGTTGAATGGTCCGACTATCGTGACTTTCATCTCAGACATCACGATTCGGTATGGCATACCGCACAGCATCATCACCGACAACGGCACCAACTTTGCCAAAGGCGCCTTGGCCCGTTTCTGCGCGACACAGGGCATCCGACTGGACTTAGCGTCCGTTGCCCATCCACAGTCAAACGGCCAGGTGGAGCGGGCGAATGGCCTCATCCTATCTGGCATCAAGCCTCGGCTGGTCGAACCACTGGAGCGTTCGGCCGGTTGTTGGCTTGACAAGTTGCCAGCCGTCCTCTGGAGTCTGCGCACGACTCCAAACAAGTCAACCGGCTTCACGCCCTTCTTCCTCGTCTACGGTGCTGAAGCCGTCATCCCAACGGATATAGAGTTCGACTCCCCACGAGTCACGATGTACACCAAGGAGGAAGCAGAAGAAGCACGACAAGATGGCGTCGATCTGCTGGAAGAGGGCCGGCTGTTGGCACTCAGCCGGTCCAGCATCTACCAGCAGAGTCTGCGTCGATACTACAACAGGAAGGTCAGGCCGAGATCTTTCCAAGAGGGCGACCTTGTGCTCCGACTGATTCAGCGAACAGCCGGCCAGCACAAGTTGTCGGTGCCTTGGGAAGGCCCCTTCATCATCAGCAAGGTGCTGGGCAATGACTCCTACTACCTGATCGACGCTCAGAAGCCCCGAGCACGCAAGAGGGACGACTCTGGCAAAGAGACGAAGCGACCATGGAACGCAAATCTTCTCCGAAGATTTTATAGTTGATGCAGTATGTACCACGCTCCCCTTTTGTATTGAAGTACCAAGACTCCGGGCCCCCCGAGACGAACTCGGGGACTGCCCCTTTGGTTATCTGTATGATAAGAATTATGCCTCCGAGTATGCTACTCTTTGCTTTGCTGCTTGGCACAGGGCTCGACTAGTCAGCCCGGGGACTCGCCGTTTTGCGCTATGAAAACGCTTCCTGCAGTCGGACAAGTAGTGTGTGGCGCCTAAGCCGTCTCCTGTCAGAAGCCGCAGCTCGCAGAGCGACTGTCCGGTGGGCAGGAGTAAGGAAGAATGGGCGCCCACATGAAAAATGGCTAAGGACTCAAAGCGTAAACATAGCTTAAGCCGGCTTTCCAGCCGCTCCTCGCAAATCCGACTCCGGAGTAGTCGGCTTGCCGCTTTCTATCCAACTTGCTAAGAAACTCTAGAATGGCTAAATACTTGCCTTCCCAAAGGAAGCCAAGCATTTGATCTAGCGGCAGTCCGCAGAGCGGCTGTCTGACTGGCAAAGACGGCATCTAAAGGAAGGCAGCAAAGGAAAAAGCCAAAAGAGCAATAAGCAAGAAATAACAGAACCTAGATAAATATTTACATAACATAGGCCCTTGGCCGAATCCTCGAACGGAAGTTCAAAATACACCCCGCGGGTGGAATTGTGCGAATTAACAAAGTTCTTCGAGAAACTACTAAAGCAGATAAATAAAGACAAGGCGGCAGCCTATGAAGCAGCAGACGGGTTTGGAGGCTCGGAGGAGATGGCGGTGTCGGACGTTGGGGCGGCCGGCTGAGCAGTCTCGGCTTGACCGCCTCCAGCAGCAGTCGGCTCGGTTGGGTGCGGCTCGTTGCTGGAGGCGCGGTCGAGCTGAGGCTGATCGCCCGCTCCGTCTTCTGGCGCCTCCATCTCGCCTCCGACCTCCGCCTTGCCTCCCTCCTCGGCACTGGAGCCAATCACCTTCGCCGAGTCCTCGTCGTAGTCTGGGTTCATCCCAAACCACTCCGGCGGTGCCTCCTCGCCGTTGTCAGCTCGCTCAGGAACAAAGACGTTGGTATCGGCGTACTCGGTGATCGCGGCAAACTTGGCAAGGGCGTCCTCCATGGCTGCCAGCTCCGGCTGGGCCTCGGCCCAGAGCATGGCCAGCTGGTCGACGTCCAGGTCTGGATACCACGCCTTGACAAACTCCAAGGCCTGACGCGCTCCAGCCCGTGCCGACGAGCCTTTCCAAGCCTCCAGAGGGCCTGCTGCGACCTCCAGCCAGTCGGCAGTCCGGCTGGGAGTGCGTAGAATCGACATTTCTGGCCACAAGGCAGCAATCGCCTGGGCGCCGACACGTTGAAGCTGGCGCAGCATCCGGTGAGCCGGCCGTAGGCGAGCCTCGATGCTCAGAAGCTGCTCATCAAGGGTCCGGGGGGCATTGGCGGCAACCTCCTCGCCAGCTGCCCTCCGCACCTCGCGATCGGCCTTGATGGCTTGAGTGGCAGCTTGCGTGTGGCCCGGGAAGAAGTCTGCCGAGACGAAAAAGAAGCAAGTTAGAAAAAGCAAGAGTCGGCCCGACTTGCAGTCGGCAGCTCAAAGAAAGAGAGTAAAGAAAACTCACCATCGACGATATCCTCAATCTCGTGGAAGACGGAGGTCAGCATTGCCGCCTTGTCGGTCCAGGAGGAGCGCTCGGTCTCGAACTTGGCCAGGAGTTCAGTCTCTTTCTCCTTCGCCTCCTCCTGTGTCTTCTTGAGCAGCTCCTTCTGCTCCGCCAGTTGCGCAGCCAGCAGGTCGCGCTCTGTGATGAGCTTGCTGCATTCCACCTCCTTGGCGCGCAAGGCGGTGCTGGCTGCGCCCAGCTGCTCCTGAAGAACGGCGTTGGAGTCTGAAGAAAAAAGAAAAATGAAGTAAGTCGTCAAACAAGAGGGTCGCCAGGATGATCCGGCCCGACTGCGCAGCAGTCGGCCCAAATCTCGGGGACTACAGCCCGCGGGTGCGCCAGCGCGCCCCCGCGAAGAAGGAAACTCACTCCGGCTCTCCAACAAATCGGCGGTCCGCTTGCCCAGCTCCTCAACGTTGCGGTTGAAGACGGTGACCCGGAGGTTGTGGTAATCCTGTGATAAGCATTTCAAAACAAGAATAAGCATTTGGAACTCGCCAATAGAGTTCCGACCCGCCTGCTCAGCAGCCGGCCCGGAACTAGGGGACCACACCCAGTGGATGCGCTGGCACGCCCCCACGGAGAATAACAAGAAAACAAAGTCAGAGGAAGGCATACCCGGACGGCCCCTCGCGACGCCAGATGTGCCTTGGTGCAGTTCTGGATGGCGTCGCCTTCGGCCCGCAACTTCGCCTGGACGTCCAGGAGCGCCTGGTTCAGCGGGCCTGTGCCGCCTCCTCGCACCCACCCGACGGGCGCAGCGCTCGTCGCCTCGACGTCTGGGATGGCCGAGCTGGCTGCGCCGGTATCTAGAGGTCGTGGCGCTGAGATCGCCTTCTCAAGACGGCGGCGCGTTGGCGAGGCGACTTGGAGGAGCAGATTCGCCACGGCTTCATTTGTAGTCGGCGGCACCGGCGGGTCCGCTGGCTGTTCGCCTCGCGCGCTCCTAGACGGCGGTGGAGGCGGTGGTGGTGGCACGGCCGTGTCCGGCACAGGGGCCTCGCCGCCTTCCCTCTCCATGATGGGATGCACGCCGCCGACTTCCCCAATCTGCTCCGAGAAATCCGGAGGCGGCCACACCGAGTTCAGCGGGATGACAAGTAGTGCCGACTGGCGGCGCGCGGCTTCCTCTGCTTGCCGCCTTGCCACGATAGCGGCTTCGGCATCATCCAGTTTATGTTGGGCAGAGGCGGCCGCCTTCTCGGCCTCCGCCTTCTCTTGGCGGGCGTCTGCGTCCTCATCGCGCTTCTCCTGCGTGTTTCGCTCCGTCGCCTCCCAGAGGTCGGCGGCGGGGTCAATGCGCCGAGTGGTGGCAGACGACTCTGCCGACCCCCTGATGGAGGTGGCGGTGACCCTCCCAAGGGTGAGAGGAGTTCTAGAACAGGGAAAGCGTGTAAAGGATCTGGACAAAATCCACCAGAAGATAAAACAAGAAAAAAGACAGAAGCACTTACCCAGAGGATAGCGGCGGCTTCTTCACTTCCTTGCGGAAGCGGTTGGCCTTCGCGACCGCCTCTTCCCGCTTGGTCGCAGCAGCCGCCCCCTTGAACTTCTTCTCCCGGCCACCAAGAGAACTCGGCCCGGCCCGGCGCTTCCTCGCACCGCCTAGGGCGGTGGACGAGCTTGCACCGTGATGGCCGGCTCTTGATTGGTAGCGCGGGGCAACTTCCCCGTCATCGTCGATGGGCCAGTTGGCGAAGGTGGCCGAGGGCCTGAGGCCGCCTTCCTCTCCTCCGCCGCCGCCCCCAGGTCGGGGTCGTCGATGTCGCTCTCCGCCCGATCGGGGACAAACTGGCGGGCTGGCCCCGCGGTGCCGGCCGAGGGCTGGATGAGAGGATTCTGATTCAAAAAATAAGATCAGGAGTCGAATTCGGCCGCAAAAGGAAACATAAGAAGAAGAAAGACAACTTACAACCGGCGGGGGGTTGGCGCGTGAGTACGGCTCCATGCCGAACTGCCAATCCTCCGAGAGGCCGCAGTTCGCAATGAAATTCACCGTGTCCGCCACCTCCGCGTGGGGCATGTCCTTGGTCCACATCCGACTGGGGTCCCGGTGGCCGCTCATCTGACAGATCAGATGAGGCCGGCCTTGGAGCGGGAGGACTCGGCGCGCCACGAAGGCGGCCAGCAAGTCGGCCCCAGTTAGACCCTCCGACTGCGTCAGCACTCGGAGTCGCGCGACGGTGGCGGCACCAGCCGGAGTCACCGTCTTAGCTCGGTAGGACCAGCTGGGTTGCCTCCCAGCCGGCACGCCGGCTTCGTAAGCCGGCAGGTTGACCCAGTCGCCTTCTGGGCGACGCTTTTCACGTAGAAGTAAGAGCGCTGCCACATCTTCACCGACTTGATTAGCTGGATGGCGGGGAACGGGTTGTCGGCCATCGTTCTCCGCGTCGCGATGAAGGCGCCGCACTGGGCTGGCACGCCGGCGACGTGCGTGCCGAGCTTGGACTGAAAGTATTCCCCCCACAGCTCAATGGTGGGGAGAACGCCGAGGAAACCCTCGCACAAAGTGGTGAAGGCCGCCAGCAGCACCACCGTGTTTGGGGTAAGGTGGTGCGGCTGGAGGCCGTGGAACTCCAAAAACGAGCGGAAGAACCCGCTCGCCATCAGCCCCAGGCCGCGCATGAGGGGCGAGCGGAGGAGGCGACGCGTCTTGCGGAGGGCCCGTGTCGGCCTCCGGCACCGGCGTCACCTTCTTCGCCAGCGGGGCACGGGCCCGCATGAGGTTCGCACCAAGGAGGCGACGCGTCTTGCGGAGGAAATCGATGATGTCCTCGTCGATCTCAGAGCCGTCCCACACCCCGGAGCGCACGACGGCGGGCGCGCAGCAGAGGATGAGCTCATCGCTGCAAGCGGGGCGTGGTTCGGCACAGCAGCGGCGGGAGGAAGAAGAAAGAGGAAGAAGCAAAGGGAAACGAGGGAGAGCGGGCGCGCGTGCTTCGCCGCCCCGCTCCCTCCGCCTACTTATAGGCCTGCAGGCTGAGAAGCCGAGGGGGCGTCGTGGGATTAACTGCGCCCACGCCCCCACGATCCCCACGATTTACCACACGAGTTACTGCGCGCAGTTATTGCGCTGGAATCCCAACCGCCCGCATGGCCGCAGCAGATCCGTTGAAAGGCCGAGGCGCGGTAGTGGTGGGCCCCGCCAGCGGGCCTGTCCCGTCGCGCGCGTGGGCTGGCAGATTTGCCCGGCCACGTGGCGCCCCCGGCAGGTCCGCGGCGGCCGGCGGCCGTGTAGCTTATCAAGCACGCCGTCTGAATCCCACCACGACTTTCAAACTCTTTAAGGAGCAAGACGACCTTCGACGAGTTCGGCTCTCTGTAGTCAGGCTTGGTGGAGCCGGCCCGAGCGAGTTCGCCTCGCAATAGTCGGCTCAAAGGAAGGCGGCGGGCGAGTCCCGGATCCAACCACTGGAAACAAGAAACTGTTGAGGCTCCTCGACGTATCTCCCTCGGCACCTCACCAGCTTCAGGGACTACTGTCGGAGTAATGGGCCACGGGTAGGCTAACCCGAGACCTAGAACCTTTCAAGACATCGGGGCAGGCTTTGCCCCTCAAGAATCCTAAGACAGAAGGGCCGCCTCTGGGAGTCGGCTGCAGCATTGCCGACTACCCGCTCACGGACGAATCCCAGAGACGGCTACGAAATGAGCCGACTCCCAGCTGGCGGCTTCCAGAGAAGCCGACTATGGGGAGTCGGCCCATGACTTCACCACCCTCTGCCTTCAAGGAGAAGGACGGGACGGGGGATGGCCGCAGTACGGCCCTCCCCCACCCCGATTACTAAGGGCGGGTATGGCTACAGTGTGCCGTACCGAAGGAGATCTCCGTCCGATGCGGCACTGTTGCCATGCCGGCCTTGACATCCGCCCCAGCGGCAGAACCCTATTCCCACGTTGGCCCGCCTGTACGGCTTGGAGACGGCGGGTCCCGCTGGTCAGCGGGGGGACAGAAGACGGCGAGAGCACCATAAGACGGATCCCGTGGGAGTCGGCCTCCGAGAGTCGGCCAGCTCCTCCCACGGGCCCCGCACGCCCTTAACCAGACAAGACGGGGAGTGGCGACAGTGATCGCCCGTCAGGCGGCGGCACTGTTGCCACGACCCCACGACCAAGCCAACGTCACCAGAAGCACGGCTACAGTGCTCAGGTCAGTCGGTGGGCCCCACCAGGCGGCGGGCCCCAGTAGTCGGCAGAGAAGACGGTGGCCTGAGAGACAGACGGCTGGGACCCGTGCCCAGCCGGATTACCATTGTACCCCCGGGGGGTAGGCCTATATAAACCCCCCGGAGCACCCATGCAAAGGGTTCGATCCTTTTAGCACTAGACCAGAGACACAAGAGGGAGAGAGCTAGCCTTGCCCTCTCCTACCTCCAAAAAACAGCTCGAGGAGCAACTTTGTATACACATTGCCATAGAGATCATGCGGAGACCCCGCAGAGCAGCAGTAGGGGTGTTATCTCCTCGGAGAGCCCTGAAGCTGGGTAAGATTCGCCGGCGTGCATGTCTACGCCTCATCCCGCTTCCAAGCACCGGCGATGTTCTACTCGCCCCCACCATGATAAGCCATCCTTTAGCATATGTCGCATCCAACCCTCGACAACTTCCCTCTGGGAGGGGGAAATCATCGCCATCACCATAACCAACGCTCCCCTCATCGGGAGAGGGCAATCTCCATCAACATCTTCACCAGCACCATCTCATCTCCAAACCCTAGTTCATCTCTTGTATCCAATTCTTGTCCCAAAGTCCAGGATTGGTGCTAGTAGGTTGCTAGTAGTGTTGATTACTCTTTGTAGTTGATGCTAGTTGGTTTATTTGGTGGAAGATCATATGTTCAGATCCTATATGCATATTATTACCCCTCTGATTATGAACATGAATATGCATTGTCAGTAGTTATGTTTGTTCCTGAGGACAAGGGAGAAGTCTTGCTATTAGTAGCCATGTGAATTTGGTATTCGTTTGATATTTTGATAAGATGTATGTTGTCTAGCCTCTAGTGGTGTTATGTGAACATCGAATACATAACACTTCACCATTATTTGGGCCTAGAGGAAGGCATAGGGAACTAATAAGTAGATGATGGGTTGCTAGAGTGACAGAAACTTAAACCCTAGTTTATGCGTTGCTTTGTAAGGGGCTGATTTGGATCCACATGTTTCATGCTATGGTTAGGCTTACCTTAATATTTTTGTTGTAGTTGCGGATGCTTGCAATAGAGCTTAATCATAAGCGGGATGCTTGTTCAAGTAAGAACATCACCCAAGCACTGGTCCACCCACATATCAAATTATCAAAGTACCGAACGAATCATATGAACGTGATGAAAACTAGCTTGACGATTTGCTACAAAAAGGATTGGGCCACCTTGCTGCACCTTATTTACTTTTGTTAGTTATTGCTCGTTACAATTTATCTTGCCATAAAACTATCTGTTACCACTTATTTCAGTACTTGCAGAGAATACCTTGCTGAAAACCGCTTATCATTTCCTTCTGCTCCTCGTTGGGTTCGACACTCTTACTTATCGAAAGGACTACGATAGATCCCCTAAACTTGTGGGTCATCAAGGAGCCCCGATAAGGCTGAGTGGTGCGTCAGATAGCTGAGAGGGGGAAAGAGATATTCCATCCGCTCGATAATGCAGTGCATGTAAATTTTTTAGAAGTCAAACTTTGGAAACTTTGATCAGGTTTACGCAAATGTTATTTATACTTACAATACCAAAGATACATCATACAAAACTACATCTCATGGTGAATCTAATGGTATATGTTTGCCGTACTAGATGTAATTCTTTTTCTCCACGTACATGGTCAAACTTTGTGATGTTTGACTTTTCAATAAATCTATATGCTATGGACCGAGGAGAGTGCCTCAGTCAAGACAGGTCAAGTGCGTGTGAAGGAGAATGAGTAAGTGTGCAAAAGAGTATGTGTGTGAAAGAGAAAGTGACAACAAATGATAAATTAGAGAGAGTGTGTGTTTTTTCGTTTCTTATGCGAACATATCACGCATGCATCTCCGAGATGGAAAAGCGAGGCGAGGAGATACACGAAGATAGCTAGTGTGTGATTGTTTGCAACGGAGAGAGACACCCCTGTAGCACATGTCCAATAGAGGTGTGGCCAACAAGGAACAAAGGTCGAGAGGGACACATGGATGGCATGGACGCATGGGGAGGGAGAGAGGGTGTGTTTGTGATAGAGAGATCCCGTCGAGATTGTGAGGGCACTATATGGGTGCGAGATCGAGGGAGTGTGTGCGCGATAGAAAGATGCCCCGAGAGAAATCGAGATAGACCATGCACATGTTTGTGATGGAGACTAAGATTAGCTAGTCATATACATATAGGGGGGGGACTGCGTGTGCCTACAATTGAGTGAGAGACGATCATACTTGGATAGCTGGGCATGAGATTGTGTGTGTGCGTGTGTGAGATGGAGAGAGAAGGAGGGGAGAGATAGAGTTTTAGATGGGCCTATTGAGTGCGAGTGAGATATGCATGTGTATGTGTGACCCAGGTGGATGGAGAGTTTGAGAGAGGGGGGGAAGAGCTCCGAGACGACATAGTGGTGCGTGAGAGAGTTACAGGCAAAGAGCCAAGGAATATGTGTGCATACGATGAGTGCACCCAAGATATCTAGCTTGGACTAGCTAGAGTATCATACATAGTGTGCGAGAGAGACCTATAGATGGTGTAGATATGCATTCGAACTAGAAAGACCCCCCCCCCACACACACACACAAAGAGAGAGAGAGAGAGAGAGATAGAGAGATGAAGAGAAAGGGAGAGGGACCAACAAGGTTTTTGTGTCGGATGCGTGCGACAGAATTGAAGATTGTAGGCGAGAGAGAGAGAGAGAGAGAGAGAGAGAGAGAGAGAGAGAGCAGGAGTCCGGGAGAGGGGGAGGTCGCATTTTATGCATCAAAGAATGATATAAACCATGTTTCGATAAAAACTTGCATTCAAATATTTAAATTGGAGAACATGTTGTCTGCAATCCACACATGAACGAATATATGCGTATATCAAACAAGTTCATTAATTTGACTTTCAACATGTTCATGGAGTACTATAATACTGTACAACATGCTACTCGATTGAGGTGTTCAATTTTGGACTTAGTTCACTATTTTGACCTATTTAACGAGCTATTTCATTGAATCGAGATATTTCATTTTGGGTTTGATTCGCATTTTTGAGTGGGTCAACTATTTGTCATATAGTAAATCGCTAGCAACGAGCATGTAAAAACACATTACTCCCGAGCATCATCTCTCCATCTAAAAAAGAAGTGGCAAGCTAATATTTCAAAATTTGATCTGAATCGACTTGGTAAGGTAGACGTGGATGCTCGTTCTCCCAAAATTTGAACGAACCGTTAAACATCCTCTCTGCTCAGTGGAATTCGCCCGAGCAAATAAATCGGAGACGCGAAATTACCGTCCTATGTGGGACACGCATCAATTGGCCCATTGTACATCGAGGGTAGGTTCGTAACTTCATCCAAGCGTGCCTTCTCCTCGGCCAAAATGACATGTGCCGAATAATTCATAAACCATGGTCGGCAAAACACGCTCTCCTCGCCCGAAATAGCTCGCGCCCACTATTTCAAAACACGCTCTCCTCGCCCGAAATCGCTCGCGCCCACTATAGTTCAAAACACGCCCTCCTCGCCCGAAATCGCTCCCGCCCACTATTTGGGGAGAAGCAAAGTTACTCTACTATCCCCGACCCTCAGTACACAGACCCAAGCCGAGAAGCCTATACGCAAGGGTAGAACTGTAACTTCCCCTCACATTTCAGACAAATGCGTCCGCAAGACATGGTTCCACTCCCC
>NC_041382.1:691534969-691558655 GCF_002162155.2 Triticum dicoccoides | reverse complement strand
CCTTCTCCCGAGCTGCGAAACCTCAGCCCCATCTCCATGGCACCCCCCACCGCACCAATTTCACAGTCGCCCTCCTCCCTAATGCCGGAGACACTGTCCATTTGCCGTCGTGCACTAGACCGTGTGCCTCTTACCCCGTGCTACTGTTGCTGCCTCGACGACGACCGCGTGAACCGTACCGGAGCCAATTCACCCCCGCCGTTGTTCACGGCGTAGGAGCGGCTCCAACTTCGGATCTGTCCAGAGTCCTGGTGCTGCTTCGGCGTAGCCGTCGACCGTCGCGACATCGCTCTTTCCCTGCCGCCGGTCGCCACCGCAACCGCGCCGGCCTCACCGACTCGGTAGCTAGACCTTCCTACTTTACCATGCCGCCAGATAGGTCACACCCTCATCTCAAATCACTTTATTTAGGCGTCAGTTGTCTGAATTTTTATTTTGGGCCAATCGATTTGCAATGGAAAGCAGCACCCCTCGAGGTGCCGGAGCTCCAGGCTGCCGGTTGGCTGGTGTCTAACGTAAGGGTGCGGGGCAGCAAGTTCACCACGGAAGCAGCGCTTAGATGGCTATCTTTTAGATTTGCGTGGGTTGAAGGTGCTGCCGCCGCCGGATCCGGATGACGGGGAGTCTTTGTGGATTGGCCCGGGGGCGGCGCAACCATGGCAGTGCGGTGGGGCAGGGAGCGGGGTTTTGGCCGAGGCCACGGACGGCGGAGGCAGGCTGCTCTGCCGTTGGTCACTGGCTCTTCAGGGAAGATTCTGAACAGTGTCAGCCGGGAGGCACAAGACGGCCAGCCATCCGGCATAGATCGGACAGTACCAAAATAAAATAAAATAAAATCGTGTGACCCCAATTTAGTCTTCAGTCAACAGACGTGTGACCACTCTCATACCTTGCTGTTGATCTCTTAGTGTATTTCTTCAGATCAAAGAGATATGTCGTTCTTAACATTATGCGTTATCTGCATCTTAAGACACACCGTCTTCCGACTCACCGCAACTGCTCGAACAAGGGAAGCATACACCAGAAGAGAGCTATAGTCCCCACTCAACAGTTCCCTGCATCGAATGCGCGTGTCCGACATGCACAGCCACAACAACTGCAGGGCCATCGATAAGTCAGCACATGATGCTCACTCCTATGGATGGCAGCCAGATAGGTTGTACCCTCATCTTGTGTGCAACATTTATGGCTTTGTTTTTCATCAAAGCATGGAAAATAGATCATCACATTTCACTGTATATTCATGCTGATCTCTTACGGGTCTTGTTCAGGAATTAACGATGTTCCATAGTTCAGCTAAGATACTTGTTCTTTAGGTAACATTGTTCCATAGTTATCATCCATCAGCCTATGCTATCCCACAGGCTGGTTATTATAGTATTATACCACTTCTAGTATTTCCTATGTTTTTCTATAATACTTTTGTGTGCCATCTAGTTAATCTCGAGTACAAACGATACATATTCTGTAGCTTTCATCTGTGTTCTCCCTTTAGTTTATGAGACCTGTTGCTGCTAGTTAACCCCAGTACTACTATTTATGTCGTCTCCTACAGGCACTCATTACATAAATCTAACTACTAGTTGTCTTCCATGCATGTCAGATATAATTGCACACACTGATATATCCACAAGAACCTCACGGAGCAATGTAAAGGCCAATAAACTTGATGTCAATGATACCCAATATGATGGAACATGTAAAGGCAGTTCTTCAGAAGACTTGCAGAAAGATGATGAATCCTCTTCACCCCACAAGGTCCTTGCTCTAACTTGGCCTGTGATATGGGTACAACATGCATATAATGTCCTGGAGTGTATCTACTCTGTTGCAATGCCATGTGCTTAGCATGCTGATCATGCATGTAAATATGTCATGCCTTCCTGTTTTTCGGTACCTATTCCATTCATGATAACATGTTTTGAAATTCAAGTACTGTCATTCTACTCTATCACAATGCCATCTGCTTAATTTGGACATCATGCTTCTGAATATCTTATGCATTGTTATTCATCAGTATGTACTTCATCTGTCTACCATACCATGTTTTTTACATTGAAGTGCTCTTCTAGTGCTCTGTTGCAATGCCATCTTATTTTCCCAATCATACACGTATATGTTGCCTTAGTTATTTCTGTACGTATTCCGCTAGCATACAGTTTTACATTCAACTAGTGTTTTTTGTTGTGTTGTCCTGTTGTATCCCTAGCTCTTACACCATACTCCCTCCGTCCGGATTACATGTTGCCGAAATGGATAAAAAAGGATGTATCTAGAACTGAAATATGCCTAGACGCATCCATTTTTTCCGGATGGAGGGAATACATGTCAATATGTCATGCCTTTCTATTCTTCATTACCTATTCCATCTCTCTGCTGCCGCATGTTTTATAATTAAAGCGCCATTCTTCTATACAAGGCATGCAAGGGGAAGACGACTATGTTAGAATCTGAAGGGTTACAAACAAGGCCTTTGCAAAAGATCCAAACGCCAAGAGATAATAAACCAACTCTAGTTTTTATAGATACTGCTCCAGCACAGAGAAACCCAACTCCTACTGATAATAAGCAGATTCAAGTGGCCAAAGAACTAGTCCGCTCCAGTCCAGCAAAAATATGTCAACTCAATTCTAAGAAGCGTGTGTGTATCCTTGCATCATGAAATTTTATAGCATGCTGATCATATTTTCTACATGTTTCTTACCCATCTCTCTTTTAGAAAATAAGCTTAACAGATAGAAGATTTTCTGCAATGGTATTGTTTATGAGGAAAGATTCTTGTAGGAATTCTCTGTGCTCCAATGTAGATGTAAGTACCTGTTGTATATCACTATATTTTTACATCAGCATGTATTTTGTTAATCAGCGTGAATCCAACCTTTATCTGATCTAAATTTAGTTGTAGCAAAATGTATGATTAAAGGCCACAATGTTGATTTTTGCAAGGAAAACTGCCTCGTAGTTTGGCATCCTGAGTTGCATGAGTGTACTATCTCATATCAGTGGGTTTGAATACTTTGGTTCTGCAGTGGGTTTTTCAGTGTTTTTTTACTGTGTTGTCCTGTTGTATCCCTAGCTCTTACATCATACTCCCTCCATCCGGATTAAATGTCGCAGAAATGGATAAAACTGGATGTATCTAGAACTGAAATATGCCTAGACCCATCCATTTATTTCCGGATGGAGTGAATACATGTCAATATGTCATGCCTTTCTATTCTTCAGTACCTATTCCATCTCTGCTGTAGCATGTTTTATAACTGAATCACCATTCTTCTATATAAGGCATGCAAGGGGAAGACAGCTATGTTAGAATCTGAAGGGTTACAAACCAGGTCTTTGCAAAAGATCCAAACGCTAGGAGATAATAAACCAACTCCATTTTTCATAGATACTGCTCCAGCACAGAGAAACCCAACGCCCACTGATAATAAGTAGATTCCAGTGGCCAAAGAACTAGTCCGCTCCAGTACAACAAAAGAATGTCAACTCCATTCTAAGAAGTGTGTGCGTATCCTCGCATCATGAAATTTTATAGCATTCTGATCATATTTTCTACATGTTACCCGTCTCTCTTTTAGAAAATAAGGTTAGACGATACAAGACTTCCTCCATTGGGATCGCATTCGAGGAAAATATCTTGCGGGAATTCTCTATGCTCTAGTGCTGATGTAAGTACCTGTTGTATATCACTATATTTTTACATCAGCATGTATTTTGTTAATCGGCGTGAATCTAACCTTTATCTGATCTAAAATTAGTTGTAGCAAAATGTTAAATGCGCCAATGTTGATTTTTGTAAGGAAAACTGCCTGGTAGTTTTGCGTACTGAGCTGCATGAATGTGCTATCTCATATCATGCACATTACTGAATTGTAGTGCCTCTCTGGTTGTCCATTCATTCATTGTGTCAATATTGCTTTCGTATTACCTTACCTGGCTGATGATAGCTGTGCCATATTGTGTTAATTTGGTGTAGGCTAGTTGCCCAAACGTTCGTTGTGTCAATGCTGCTTTCCTATTATCTGACTTGGCCAATGATAGCAATGCTAGTGTGTTAATTTTGTGCAGGCTGTTGAAGATAAGAAGACAAACTCTGAAAACAGCAAGGCAACCCCATTGTTTCTTTCCAATAAATCTAGGCCAGGTAATATGGCAATAACTCATGATTAATCTGTTTGGTTCCCATCCTAATTTATGTTATGATGTAGTTGTCAAGACACTTTGCACTATCAATAATACAAGCCTTCCAAAATCGCCATCTGAATCTGTTCAGTATCCTCTGTCTCGAATGCAACGGAATAAATGTATGTTTGTGAACCAATTAATGGCTGAAACAATGATGGAAATGGTGGATGAATCAGAGGTGCAGAGTCGTGCGACACAACAACTGATCAATGTTTTCAGAGACAGTGTGGCAAAGCAGCAAGAACTTGCCCACATGCTTATGGGCGTCATCTGTGCTGAGGTTGTAGATTGTGACGTTGTAGATGGTTAGGTTCTGCTCATTTATTTGCATTGGCATCAATCTTTGATTGCCCAGTGGATGTAATTTCCTGTAATATATTCTGGATGTGCAACATTATTCCCTGTATGCCGTACCTTTTCTCGTCGTAATGGGCTCAAATTATCTAATTTGGCCTAAAGACATGAACGAACTTTAGTGGGCCCATTAAGTTAATGAGCCGTTACTAGGCCGAAAGTTAATGGTCGGCCCTCTTACCTCCCGGGTCGTTAACAGGCCGACATCAAAGCGGGCAACAGGTGGGCCCAATTTATTTCACGGGCCGTTACTAAGTTTGGGCTACATATGGCCCAACTATACTGTAGGCCTTTAGCAGGCCGAAAGAGACAGCGGGCTTGTATTGGACCATGAAGAGCATGGGTCGCTAAGAGGCCGAAAGTTAGGTCGTATTGTAAACGGCCCAACTGTGTTGTGGGCCTTTAGCAGGCCGAAAGAGAAACCGGGCTGGTATTGGACCATGAAGGGCATGGGCCGTTAAGAGGCCAAAACTAAGGTCCGACTACAAATGGCCCAACTCATTTATGGTCCGTTAACAGGCCGAAAGGCAGACAGGGCCGGGAATTGGCCCAACACTTAAATGGGTCGCTAAAAGGCCAAAACTCAGGTCCGACTACAATTGGCCCAACTGATTTATGGACCGTCAACAGGCTGAAAGTGACACCGGGCCAGAAATTGGTCCAACACTTAAATGGGCCGCTAAAAGGCCGAAACTCAGGTCCGACTACAAATGGCCTATCAGATTTATGGGCCGTCAACAGGATGAAAGACACACCGGGCCAGAAATTAGCCCAACATTTAAATGGGTCGTTAAAGGCCGAAAGATGTACATCCTGAAAATTGGCCCATCCATTAAATGGGCCGTTAACAGGCCGAAATCTCATCGGGCCGATATTGAGCCCAAGTATATAGCGGGCTGTTAACGGGCTCGAACTGACGATGGGCTGCGATGGTGTCAAATGTTTAATGGGCCGAATTGGCACATCTCGTATGGGCCGTGGGTTTAAATGGACCTGACACAAGTAGGCCTTATATGGGCCGGCCTGCTAATTTTTACTAGGCCGACCTTTTTCACCGGAATGGGCCACTGTTGGACCGTGCCACGTGTCGACCTATCATAGGCGCCTCCTGTCCAATGAGTGGATGACATCTGTCCCAACAATGAGCTGACACATGTTTCCTCTAGCCAATGATGATTTTACATGTGGAAAATCCCCATTGGTCGGGGCTGTTAACGGGTTATCGGATCCAAAACCCGACCCGATTGCTTAACGGCGTTCTGTTACGGTGGACGCCACGTGTCGGTCACCCTTGACGAAAGCACTTCTGTGACGCGCGATTTATTGTCATGGAAGTGGACACTTCCGTGATGATAATTTTGGTAATGTCATGGAACACTTCTACGACAACACAGGTATGACTATCTTGATTCTGTCATAAATTTGTCATGGATGTACATGCATGACAAAAAAGCAACCTACTGTGACAAACACGTATCATCATGGAAGTGTATTTTTTTGTAGTGATTGCTGCCGACTGGTTGGCTGGCAGGTAGCCAGAGGACGACAACGTCGCAATGGAGAACATGGTAGTCGATGATTCAGCGCCAACCCCCTCCTCCCCGCCATCCTCGACGGTGCATTGCACCAGGACCATCGGCGAGGCCCGTGCCCAACATATGGACACGGTGAGGTAGAAGCATGAGGAGAAGTTCCGGGAGGCGCATGCCGACGCCGCCTACAACCACCATCTCCTCCAGGAGCACCTGCAGGCGGAGGAGCAGATCACCGCGGAGCGGGCGGAGCAGGAGGCGCTGCTCGACTCGTACCGCTCTGCCCGCGATGGCTGCCTCGAGCGCTGGCGGTACCGCATGTGGGTGGCGGAGGCTGCGGCCGCCTACAAAGAGGGTGATGAAGCGCCCGAGGCGCTGTTTGGCAAGACCGAGGACGAGGCAGAGGACAATGCCGGCTCCGACGAGTCCATGCTCCGATGGCGTCGACGAGGCCCTGCTCCGCCGAGGCCCCGCAGCGCCGACAACAAGGCAGAGGACACCGCCGGCTCCGCCGTGGCCCCACCCTACCGACAATGAGGGGGAGGATTTTCCCCCACTCCGTCGTGGCACCGCCCACCGGCAACAAGACAGAGGACATCACCGGCTCCGCCGAGGCACCGCCCCGCTGCCAACGAGGCCGTGCTACACGGAAAACAAGGAAGAGTAGAACACAGTAGGTCACCGCCGCTCGGGTCCAAGTAAGGCCACCGCTGCTACCCTCCAGTTGCTGGCACTAAGCTGTACATCATGGAGCAATTCTATGATTACAGGATGATTGAAGAGCGCTCCGTGGTTGAGCAAGCTCATGAGATACAATCATTTGCTAGAGAACTTGAGCACTTCAGTTGTATGCTACCAGACAAGTTTGTTGCCGGAGGTATCATCACTAAGCTTCCTCCTTCGTGGATCTAATTGGCACTCTTGATGTGGAAGAAAAGGCGAGAGAAAAGGACACACGTGCTCGAGGAATTGAGGGAGGATCTAGTGCCAATCTGGTACAGAAGAAGAACTTCCAGCCCCACAAGTTCAAGAACAAGGGCAAGTTTGATGGTAAAGCAAAGTTTGATGGGAAGAACAAGGCTCTACAACACACGAACTTCAAGAAGAAGAATGACAAGAAGAAAGGTGTTTGTCATGTGGGTATCCTGATCATTGGGCTCCTAGTTACCCTAATCATTATGACAAGCTAGGCGAGTTGACCACTGACAGCCGGTTAGCTTCTTGGCGGCGACGTGGAGTCGGAAAGCTATGTTGGAGAAGGACGTTGCTTCTACTGCAGTTGGCTGACTGACACGTGGGGCCAACAGGCATCTGGGCCACATGTCAGTTACGCAACTGCACCTGTAGTTAAGTCACTGAAGCTTCCGTTCGGCTCAGCCGGACACAGGTGGGTAGCTTCGGTTAATTAATTATACCTCCAGCGCACCCCTTTTTAGTTGAAGAATGTATGAAATGTAATGAAATCCGGCATGTTTATATGAAATCCGATCGTGTATGAATGAATTTATTTCGATTAGTTTGAATTCTTGTATAACCGGCATTGGATGAACATGCAAAACAATACGTACTAGCATTATTCCCAGGGTGATCACCTCGTTTGCAGTAGTTTCACGTGTACTCCCTCCGGTCCTTTCTAGTCTGCATACAAGTTTTGTCTGCAGTCTAAGTATCTCTACTTTGACCAATCTTATAGAAAAAAGTATGCACTTTCACAATGTGCAAAGTAAAAAGGAACAGAAGGAGTACAAAGAGTTTGAGCAGCTTTTTAGCGTTCTTGTACATTGCAATCACAGTGATTCACATGTCATAGAGAACATTCAAAACAATCGATGATTATGCATCTCAGCGATTCACATGTTAGAGCAAATATTTACTTCACAACTAAAGAATAAAGAAAAAAATGGATCGACGCTACTGACAGCAAAGGGCGTCCCATTCGAAAATATCAAACGCATGTCTTCTTGCTAAAATCAATGAGCGAAATTTGACAAGGTTTTCCCATTCCAAAATATCAAATGCCTACGATTGTGGAATGGGCAGGGTTTGCCATCAGTTCGGACATTGACATGGCACCTCGTGCTAAATAAACCAGCTCTTCTTTTTGTGTAGTTCCACCAAAATCAACCAAATTCGCATGTAGCTTGTATGATTTCGCCCTTATATGTTGCAACGCCTTGAACTTATCGGCACCTCCTTTCTTGTGGTGGAAATGAATGATTCGATGTATTCATGAACATTTTGTGTAGTTCCCATTGAAATCAAGCTGAGCACCCATGTTTGCACAAATACAAAAAAGGTGATTAGTATAAAGCAAAATGTACTATGAATTAACAGTTTAAACAGGCACCTACATGGTCCATGTAGAGCACACTTTTACAAAAATGGAACTCACCGGAAAGAATCCTAGAACAACATTGTACTCGCGCATCACAGCAAGAAAATGGAGATTTGTCAGTCCTTCTGAGCTGAAGTTAGTTTGGTCCTGTGGGGGGTAATGTAACCATCCTTCAACTGCTCCTTTTGATGAGAAGATAGACAGAGCTTCTTCATCCTGGCACAATCGGAACTAGTCACTTCGGGGACTCCATATTCTTCTTCAGAGGAGGATTATCCTATTGTGCAAAGACAAGATGATAACTAAATGCTAGCATCCCTGTTTGCTCGAAAAAAAGGAAAGGAAATATTTAAAACAGCACAGATGAATCACTTCTCAAGGACAATTCCACTTTTTGATGACAGTATCTAAAGGTAGCACAACACCAATAGAGATGACAAAGTTCAATCATATGGATGAAATCAGTGGGCGAGTACCAACCTTTGTCAGGAGGCTTATTATGTAGAGCATACAGATGAAGCACTTCTCCGGAACCATCTGTTGCTATCTACTGTGGTGGCCATGCTTACTATATACTCCTTGATTAGATTAATGTTTCCAACATCTTCTTATGCAGTTCCACTAAAATAAATGGTATGTTCAAAGAAGATCCCTGTTTGCACAAGTAGAGATAATTATGTATTACATTAAGAGTGGCTTCAAATCAGTGGCAAAACAATTGCTCGTTCCAGCCATAGCAATAAATTAAGATGCAAAACTATATCATTACTTGTGTCATCACAGTTCCAGTGCTTCATCACAACACTAGGAGTTGATTTTTGTTTTTCTTCCGCTTGTTCTTCCCCTTCATCACTTGGTTCAATAACAGACAAGCTTCGCCTTCAATGTAAGATTTGGCATGTCAATTAGGTTGCACAAGTATAGTGCTAAACAATGACATTAATTTTCTGATGAAAGTGGCAAACTATAGGCCAAAAGTTGTGAAATACCCTTATGTTACCTCAATGGGATATTACGATGCACATACAGATTGGAAGTCTTGTCTCCATTTGTGCAGTTCACTAAAATCAAGCAACATTACCGTACAAGTAGCACAACATATGAAAGCACACTGCAGAATCATGTGAAAGAAGGCTAGTACTGACCTCTCATGACGCGGAATTCAAACAACTCACAATAAGAAGATCTGAACCAAATTTGCCAACACAGATAGGAAGTAAGATCTCCTCTTGTGCAGTTCCACTAAGATCAAGCAATCAAGCGACGTTGTCGGTGTGACATTTTAGTTAAACTACACAAAACACTCTTAAAATAAAAGTGTTTTGAGCAGTGCAACAAAAGGTCACAATGGCAACGAGGTGAAGTAGATAACCCTGTTTACACAGAGGTGCAAAGGAAACAACTAGTGGTCAATAAGGGTGGATGACACAGAAGCCAACAAAAAGAAGCATCTACCTTATCTAAATGGGAAAGAAAGCAAGACAATAGCATTTCTCAAACGGTGGCATTGATTTATATTAACAGAGAGATTATATTAACAATAAAATTTGTTAAACATGTAATTTGCTTTTAACTGTGGCATTGCATCAATTTTCCAGCGGCATTATTAGAGGGTGTTTGTTTACAGGGACATTTAGGTGGAGGGACTAAACAAACTCTGTGTCGGTCCCATCTAAACGAAACATGAGGGACTTTTAGGGACTATAAGTGGGCATTTGGGACTAAAGAAAGAAGACCCCGAGGGAGAGTATTTTTGGGACTTTTTCCAACAGTTGCCCCTGCCATGCATCGCACCTTGTCACTATTAGTTCACTACTAGGGGTAAGATGGTCTTTTAGCATGTCATTTAATAACCTATAGTCCATGTTTAGTCCCTAGAACCAAGTAGGTAGGGACTAGGGAGTTTTTAACCAAACAGGGCCTTAGATTAACAACAGCTAAAGAGGTGCACGGGACAGTGGACGCAGCAGCACCATGTGCATCTACCGATGTACTGGGGTGATGCGCAGTCTGTTGCAACAAAGAACGAACAACCAAGGAGAATATTTGTGTTGGTCCCAGTTTTGTTATCTTTAGACACCTTTCTCTATGTGAGCGCAGCAAATCTAGTCCTGCTCAAACTCTACAGCCTTGTCCCCCAAAACAAAAGATCAGTTTGTTACAGATGTGCGTACTGCGTTTGTCATTGTTTTCCCTTTTCGTCCAATGTAGGTGCTGGATAGCCAGTCTGTACTAGTACTTTCCCCACTTCCTTTCCTCTCTGAACCACGTCCTAGATTTATGCCATACAACTTTCCCCACTACTTTCCCCCATTCATGTCCTCCTTGAACCATGCCTTAGATTCATGCGATACAACTCTCCCCACTACTTTCCCCCTTCCTTTCCTTTTTGAACCACGTCCTAGATTCATGCTTACAACTTTTCCCACTACTTTCCCCCATTCCTTTCCTCTTTGAACCATGTGCTAGATTCATGGTATACAACTTTCCCCACTACTTTCCTGTTTGATCCAACACCTAGATTCGAGTGCAAAAGCGGAAAAAGCCCACATGTATCTAGAGCAATGCATGTGGAATGAGTAAATTGTACCTTAAGGTTCTTGGGGTGTGGTTCGATGGGCGACCGGAGACCGTTCGACCCACACTATGTATGGCGGTGAAGAAGAAGGGATCGGAGGCCCTCCCGCACCGCCGCTGGGTGAAAGTGAACAGTTGAGCCGGTAGTGGATTGCCTCCCTCGCCGAGGGCGACAGCGTTAAGCCTCCTTCCCTTCCTGGCAGATGGATCCTGCCGGCTCTTTGACCAACAGTGAGGGGAGAGAGAGAGGCCAACGAAGTCTTGTTTAGATCTAGAGAGGGTGAGAGAGTGTGAAGAGAGCAACTACAAGCAGACCAGCAGTGAGGGGAGAGAGAGAGGCCAACAAAGTCTTGTTTAGATCTGGAGAGGGTGAGAGAGTGTGAAGAGAGCAACTACAAGCGCTGAGGCTCTACCATGTATATATATTCTGGAGAGAGTGTGAAAAGTGCAAACCCTAGAAAACAAGCGCCGAGGTTGCAGCTTATACGTGATGAGGTGATTATACGGTCACTACGAGATCGTATAGCTCTGTATCCATCCATTTTGACTAGTCAAAGAATCCTCCTGGCACAAATTATGCTCAAGTGTAGTTACCAAACCCGAGACCTCAAGTTTGATGAGCGAACAGGCTAACCAGCTACACAACCCTCCCGTTATATTCAACGAGAGGAAAATAACCTTTTATACATTCCTGCATTCATGTGACAAGCATGCCATGTTTTTTTGTGTGTGGGAGTCATTGGGATTTAAATCATAATCGTGTCGTGTGGCTTTGGTGGTAAGACTATCCACAGTGGTGCAGAAATAATGCAGCCTTAGTCACCTTACCTCTCTCCACGTAGTACATTGGGTCCCACCAGTCAGAGGGTGAAACAAACAAATTAATAAGAAAAATTAAAAGCGCCAGCGGTGTATCTTACCTCACACATCTCGCTACTGCTCGGGAACACTGTCCAATTGATCCCTCTGTTCGCTCACGTACTATTTTAAGTGAATCATTATTATAACATGCACACAATTTTGGGCACTTGTATTCAACATAAGTCAGTGTGCCACCGTATCTCGTACGACTCCCTCCATTTAGGTGTAATAAGTCACGTTAGAAGGTGCAACGGGACCAAGGTGCAAGCATATTGGAGGATAAGGAGAAACTTGACCGGTCATTTCGCCAATCAAAGCCCTGATTTCTGTCTCTAAATACAACAATTAATCCAAACAACTAAGAGATGCCGTTTTAGCTACCATGCAGGGCCACATATTAACTCGCATGCAAGCCGACTTTGATTTCTTGACTGATCAACGCGTAGTTGCGCTCCATGCATTGGGTTTCTGGGGGAGCTAACAAGGCAGAGTAATTAAGGAGCGTTTGGTTACATTGCTTAGGCTGGTCATAGTGGTGAGTAACTTTGACTAGTACAACATGCATATGTTACTAGTCTATGTTACTACTACGCGAAGTTTGCCATCGGAAGCGAGCCGATATGGCTCTCCTGAGCTAGCAAGGTTTTTCTAGCCCACCCAAGCTAGCTGGCACACAAAAGCTAAAATATTTTAATAGTTCCAAATGCCTATCCTTGCCCGGCTATGCTATAAGCTGTTCTTGCTAAGGATCCAAATGCTCCCTAAGTAACAACGCTCGCTAGCAAATAGGGTAGGAGGGGATTGAGATGCGAAGTTAATGGACGACGCCTAAACATTTTGGGAATATCTAATTTCTGTAGGATGACTTAACACCTAGACGGAGGGAGTACTACTCCTCAGTCTAGGTTTGACGGAATATTCATCACCTCTTCTCTTCTTGTACGTACTCCATTTGTATCTCAGTTCCTGTGGCTTTGCACTCGCACGATTTTCCTATTCTATGAACTTGTGTGTGCGTGTGCGTGTGTGTGTTTAACAGCATGTGTGTGTTAGAGAGAGCGATAGATCAACCTACTCCTACAGAGAGATGGTGTGTATTGTACGATTTTAGCCGCGAGAGTCGGTGCATCCTCTCATTTCCGAGTGTCTGGTAGGGACAGGCGGACAACTTCCATGCCTGCTCCTGACCATCCTGGCCCACCCAAAGCCCCTCCATTGCCCGTGCGTGCTTCCCGCCTGAAACGGTCAGCGCTGCTCCAAAGAATCGGTGCCGCATTCATGCCCGGGCAGAGCGGACACGACCTCTCACTGGCGCCTGCGTTGAAGGGAGAAGCGGATTTAGGAGTGATGGTTGCTTCGCCCGTCCAACTTACTGCACCCAGTAGGGTCTATGTGATTTGACGGCTCATTGGTCATTATTACTGAGGTGGTAGGACTGCTGGATGTCCCACGCTTTCGGCGAAAGGAGGTACTACTAGATTACAATTTTCTCCATTCTTATGGCGGAGGAGTGCAAGAGTAGTGAAGACACGCAAGCTCAGTGATTACATGGCCCACCTCACACTATCACCATATTTTCTGGACACCGTGCCACACCTAACTCTTTACATAGTACTTCCTCCGTTCCTAAATATTAGTCTTTGTAGAGATTCCACTAGGTGGACTACATACGGAACAAAATGAATGAATCTACACTTAAAATGCATCTATATACATCCGTATGTGGTTCATGGTGAAATCTCTACAAAGACTTATACTATTTAGGAACGGAGGAAGTACTTGTACAGTACGTACACTACTAGGAAAAGGGCTAAAGATAGGATTGACACTAATGGTGCACCAGAGAAGTGGTGCGCCACTACTATATACTAATGGCGCACCTGGTGGAGATACGCCATTAGTGTGGAATACACTAATGGCGCACCAGGCAAAAGGTGCGCCACTAGTAAAAGATTTTTTTTTTATTTTTTCAAACATTCTAATGGCGCATCCGGGCAAAGTGCGCCATTAGTAGTTAGAACTACTAATGGCGCACTGAAGACAGAGTGCGCCAGTAATTTTTTATTTTTTACTTTTTGGCAAAAAAACTTTCTAATGGTGCACCGCCGCTCGGTGCGCCATTAGTACGCTCCCCCCCCACTCCACCTATTCCCCTCCCTCCCTTCCTCGCCACTCAGTACGCCCCCTCCGCCCCAACTGTACGCCGCCGCCGCGCCCCCGCGCCCCCAAGCCCCCTCCGTCCCCTGCCGCCGCCGCCCTGACCCTCCAGAAAATAGATCAAGGGCGCCCCTCTGGCTTTACCTCGTCGCGCTCTTCCTCCTCATCGCGCTCCTCCTTGTCTTCACCGTCTCCGCCTTCGTTGTCACCAACCGCGGCGCCGGCTCCATCGTCTCTGGGCGCGGGTACAGGGAGTACCGCCTCGGGGAGTACTCCACCTGGCTGCAGCGCCGGGTCAAGAGCGCCAGCAACTGGGCCAAGATCCGCAGATGCCTCCGCGACGGTGGCGTCTGCCAGAGGTTCGGCGCCAGGGGGGAGTCACTGCAGCAGTTCGTCACCAACAACCTCTCCCCGATTCAGGTCAATTTCTCCGCTTGTTCTTTGCTCTTATGAGGTAGATGTGGTTTAATGCTTGCAATTTTGGGGGTTAATCGAATTGTTATGACCACATTTATTTACAAATTAAATCCCCGCTACTGCTAGTTGGATTTTTGGGGATGCGAATCGATTGGTCTCGCTCCGGGGATGCGAAATTTCATCTCCACTACAAAAAATGTAGGATGATTGGTAGGTCGAACGAGTGGTAGTGCATCTGGAGTTGGTACAGATTGTGTGTTGAGTATTCCACAGGACTGGTGGAAGAATCGTGGGATCCCATCTCCGCAAGGACCACCACACATGACACTTCAGTTCGCGTGAATAACTGCTCTGCAATTTCCATGCTATGCTACATTGTCGATTAGTGACTTAATTTCTGTACCACTGTCTTCCAGTGTGCTGTACTGCTATTGTTTCCCCTCTTTGCTATATTGCACTGATTTCTGAATTCCCGTTTTTGCACTGGATCAAGGGTGCCACCCTCAAGAAAATCCATTTTATTTAGCATACCAACATGTCAACCTACCAAGTACAAGAAATGCAAATAGAAACATGACCAAAAAACATTAGCCTTCACCTGACTTGACATTTCCTGCTTGCCCGGGGGCAGTATATTTCTGTTTATGTAATGTAGATCAGGGGATTACCCCAAACTTGATGAACTTGTATGAAGCATACATTTATTACAAACAGTGGAAACTAAACTAGCCCTACTTGTTAGCCGGTCTCTCCCATCAACTCTTTATATGTCTGCCAGATCATGATTTCTTCTTATATACAAGGTGTTATTTTAGCTATGAACAACGATATGATTACAAGTCCATTGCCATACCACATTCACAGTTTGGAATGTATCTCACTGCTATCTTATCATACAATCAGTTTGAATTATTGGAGGATGACCATGATGAAACTATGATGCAATATGGTAGTGATGATGAAGATCACACTGGTCACAATATTGGTGATGATGACGAGTAGTTCTTATTATCTTCTGTGTTCACGTCTCTAGATTTTATCTCATGTGTTCACATCTGTCTTAATACCTTGCCTTGCCTTGTTCGGTTGTAAGGGTACTAATTGGTCTCTTCTGCTGCTTAATTATCAGAGATGGCGGGAAGCAGCCACCGCCGCTCTGCGACACCGCAGTACGAGTTGGATGCTTCCGAGTTCTTCACTATCATACTTGGGACTTCAGTATCATCCATGACGCAGGTATATAAAATGAGAGATCTCCACTAGCTTCACCCATCTCATTATGATATCTGTTGTTTGCCTACATCACTCATTGTCCCAAACTGCAGAGGCTGCCTGACAGTTTTAAGAACATGCTGATGGGTGAAGATCCACCAAATAATGTGAAGGTGCGATAGGCCGGCAGCGGATTTCGCAGGCTGTGGGATGTGGAGTTGGTGATCAAGGAGGGCCACATGTACTTGTCTCGTGGGTGGGAGAAGTTCTACCGTGCCTACGACCTGCGGCTGGGGTACTTCCTTCTCTTCAGGTACGACGATGACGCCACCATGCTCATTGTGAAGGTGTTCAATGCGACTATGTGTCGCATGCGCTACGCTGAAGATTATGATGCCGGTACGTTCTGCCTCTTCTTATTCCTCTACATTTGGCTTTGTCTCACATCGATTGTTAACGGTCATTGTTGCATTTGGACAGGTAATGGGAGCAGCAGCAGCGACAATGGCTACAGCCAAAGCAGCAGTGACCATGGCTGTAGCGAAAGCAGCAGCGACCATGGCTGTAGCGAAAGCAGCAGCGACCATGGCTGTAGCGAAAGCAGCAACGATTCTGGCTATAGCGAAAGCAGCATCGATTCTGGCAGCAGCATAGACAACAAGAAGGATGATCTGGACTGGAGTGCGGGAGAAGAGGAGCAGAGTGGTGATGAGGAGCTGCAGGATGACGATGGGCATCAGGCTGAGGATGACCTAGCGCTGGTGGTGGCTGACCAAGGGCAAGAGATGGTGGTGGCTGACCAAGGGAAAGAGATGGTGGTGGCTGACCATGGGCAAGAGATGGAGGTGGTTGAGGATGACCTAGCGATGGTCGTGCCTGAAGGTGGCCTCGCGATGGTGGTGGTGCCTACCAATGACCACGCACCGGTGGTGGCGCCGGCGATCCCACAGCTGGGCGACATGACCACGCCAATTGAGGTAGAAGACTACATCCCACTGCCTCCACTGCCTCCACCGCCTCGCCGCTCTTGGCGCATCAGGCTGAGGAAGGAGAAGGAGAAGAACAATGCATGAGAACTGAACTTTGTCAGGTATGTCAGATCTCCAAAATGATATATATATACTTAGTTACCTATGTTATCTCTAATATGCTTAGTTTCCTATAGGTTAGCTTCATTTTACCTAAGTTGGCTCTAATATGCTAACTTAGAGCTTATATGCTTAGTTTCCTATAGATTAGCTCCAAAATAACTTATGTTAGCACAAAATGATCAAGTTTACATAATAAGCTTATAGTCTTTTTCTTATTCTTCTTCTTTTCCAAAATGACATAGGTTAGCTTCATTTTACCTAAGTTGGCTCTAATATGCTAACTTAGAGCTTATATGCTTAGTTTCCTATAGGTTAGCTCCAAAATAACTTATGTTAGCACAAAATGATCAAGTTTACATAATAAGCTTATAGTCTTTTTCTTATTCTTCTTCTTTTCCAAAATGACATAGGTTAGCTTCATTTTACCTAAGTTGGCTCTAATATACTAACTTAGAGCTTATATGCTTAGTTTCCTATAGGTTAGCTCCAAAATAACTTATGTTAGCACAAAATGATCAAGTTTACATAATAAGCTTATAGTCTTCTTCTTATTTCTTTTCCAAAATTCTTCTTATTCTTCTTCTAGTGTTCTTCTTCTTCTAGTATTCTTCTAGTCTTCTTCTTTTTCTTCTTCTAACTTCTAGTTTATCATTTTGCAGATTTGATTTAATTCACGGAAGCTTGCATGGATGGAGTGCTTCTTTTCCATTTGTGTTTTTATTTTGTATCAATGTGAAACTTTTGTGAATTGATGGATAACGGTGTTGGATGAACAATGTGAAACTTTTGTAATATGTAATGATGGAACTATGTGTTGGCTATGTATGTATATATGATGGAACTTGTGTGTTGGCTATGTATGTATATATGATGGAACTTGTGTGTTGGCTATCATTGTTATATGGATGCTTGTTGTATATATATGTGTTGGATATCTCATAGGTGAAATAGTGACCTAAGATTAAGAAAAAAAATTTGAAAAAAATTGTTACTAATGGCGCATTACCGTGCGGTGCGCCATTAGTATAGCAGACACTAGTGGCGCACTGTGGGCAAAACTAATGGCGCACTGCCTGGTGCGCCATTAGAAAAAAATTCTAGTGGCGTGATACTAATGGTGCACTAGTGATGCGCCATTAGTAGGCAAAACTGGTGCGCCATTAGTAGCCCTTTTCCTAGTAGTGGTACTGTAATTTATCAGCGAGATAGTACAATGCTATGAAGCTTCCAGCTTCTGTTATATGTATCTTGCGTCCAAGGTTGCTGGTGGCAACATTTCATCAAATACAAAGGAGACTAACATGCATGCTATTGCATCTCAATGATTGACAGATCATAGCAAATATGTACTCCCTCCATTCCAAAATAAGTGTCTCAACTTTATGCTACATACGGAGCAAAATGAGTAAATCTACACTCTAAAATACGTCTATATACATCAGTCTTTGGAGTATGTACTAGTAGTTCATATTGAAATCTACTAAAGGACATATATATTCCAAAGAATATGATAATCTCTCTAACCAAGGTAGTAGGAACAAGGAGTAAACGGAGGGAGTAGTAAAATTTTCTCCTCGTCTTGCGAGCCACCGCGCGCGTGGGCGAGGGAGCGGGCGTAAGGCGTACAATACTACTACTACTCATGCAGTCCCTAGCAATTGAAACAGAGACAGCTAAAGAAAAAACGATCCATGCAGTCCCTAGCCCTTGAACTATAAACCCTAACCAGGCTTTAATTTGCTGGCAACGTCGACGCTTCCTAAGAAATGAAGTTTGCAAACCTTTGACCATCAGATCATTTTGTGCAGTTTCACCAAAATCGAGATGAGCATCCCTGTGGCAAAGAAATTGAAGAAGCGTGATTAGAATAAGATTGCTGGGACTAGTTGATGAGACATAAACTCATCACAAATACAGTACGTAGAAGCTAGTAGAGGTATGTGCGGGGCAAAGAAGTAGAGAAATATCCACATGGAGTGATGTGGGCAGCTGGAGCATTGGTGCAAGCTGGCTGTAAAGGGAGTTGTACCTGAGGGATGTCGGGACGTAGCTCAACCTAGAGGAGGGTGGCGGGAGGAGGCAACTACCCACGTCGCGGTAGTGAGCAATGGACGAAGGCAACCTCACCGGCTTTGTGAGAGAGAATGGCGGGGACCCCTGATCGGGACATGCCGACAGTGGGTTTTCGCCATCGGCGACGGCGACTGCATCTACACTAAGCATCCACCCCTTTCCCCGACGGACGTGATCCGCCGGGATGTTAGAGATGTGGCCACAGCGGTTTGTGCGAGAGAGAGTGTGAAAACTGAAGAGAGCAACCCCAACAAGCAACCATGTAGGCTCGTCCTGCCTATGTATATAGTGGAGCGGTTTCCTTTTCTCTCCATATGAACCTATTTATATTGCGTACGTGCCACTGAAGAAAAAAAACTTT
The DNA here is from genome assembly GCF_002162155.2 of Triticum dicoccoides. Classification (NCBI taxonomy): domain Eukaryota; kingdom Viridiplantae; phylum Streptophyta; class Magnoliopsida; order Poales; family Poaceae; genus Triticum; species Triticum dicoccoides. The sequence goes on along the minus strand of NC_041382.1, from coordinate 691,539,497 downwards.
ATTTATAAATGACGTGGCACCTACTACTCGTTCTCCTATAAACCTTGCGCTTGGCATCTCCAAACTATTAACCTTGCTATTGGCTCTTCGCCTCTTCGGGAAGTCGAGCAATAATGGTACTGCAGTATATATCATTATGGCTATATGAGACCGAATGAATTGCTGCACGTCCACCATGTGGCGAGGGTCGAGGGGCGAGGGAGAGTGCATACTATTACGTCCGTTTCAATGTGGACTACATCCGGAGAAAAATGAGTGAATCTACACTCTAAAATGCGTCTATATACATCAGTGTTTGGAGTATGTACTAGTAATTCATATTGAAATCTACTAAAGGACATATATTCCAAACAATATGATAATCTCTCTAACCAAGGTAGGGACGAGGAGTAAACGGAGGGAGTACTAGTAAAATTTTCTCCTCGTCCTGCGAGCCTCCGCGCGCGTGGGCGAGGGAGCGGGCGTAAGGCGTATTAAGCAAGCTTCACCTCATCCTGCGAGCCACCGCGCTCGTGGGCGGGGGATACGACATACTAAGCAAGATTCTCCTCGTTCTGCGAGTTGACGGGACACATCAAAAGTACTCCAGTGTATAGAGCCTTGCCTCTAAGGTAGGCCCCACATGGTTTGCCTCTTTTTTAACATAACACATCAAGTCGCAATTTGTTTGTTCACCCGTGGTAGACGATCCTCCCTCCATCTAGTGGGTAACCAGTACACGTGTCAAGTTACCACGTGGGATGCCTTTTTGTACAGAAATGAGCTCCACCGTGTACCCGCGCGGGTGTGGTTGGGAAAGAGACGGGAGTACGTGTGCCGTGCATGCACCTCTTCTCTTCGTGCACGTCCCCCACCTACGTGGGTGTGTGTGAGAGATACAAACCTAGACAAATGGCTTGTGCGTTCGTGAGTGTTAACTACAAGAAATATGTCAATTAGTGACCTTATGTCAGTGACCCTGGAAGAAATGGTCATAGATCTATGACCATTTCAGACCAATTGGTCAAAAGCTGTTTGAGGGGCTCCAAGCCCTAAACCATTGCGACCATTTTGGTCAGAAAGGTCGTAATTTCCTTACATGAAATGGTCATAAAGCAAACAGTGCTAGTCCGCTGCCTTATATCTAGTTGTTAACAACCAATATTGATGGTCATAGCCTTGTAAATTGTGGTGGGTTGCTATGACTAGCCGCCACCTCATCAGTTTTGCCTATGTGTCATGTCCATGTGGCAGTTTTAGCCCTAGGTTGTGAACCAACATATATTTCTGTCATTCCCAAAATTCGTAAAAAAATCTCATAAATTCTTTGGGTCATATCTTCGTCAAATATGTAAAAACCTTCCTTTTCTAGTTCAAAAATAATTAAAAAATATTCATTTTCCTATTCTGTTCAAAACAACAGTTTGTGAAGGAAGTACCACTTTGGCATGTCCAAATAGTATCCATTTTCTACAGTGCTTTCTTATGCCCAAATAACCATTCTCCACCAAATGCCAGCTCAATCCATTCATTATTTTGAGCCAAGCTTCAATATTTGTATTTATGTCCAGTGTGGTAGTTTGCAAAGCAAGTACCACCTAGGCTCCTCCTTTTGAGCTGAAAATTTGTGAAGACGGTCTTCTTAGTAACTGATCATCCTCAGCCAAAACACAAGACCATTAGCTATGTACATTTCCTGTACCGCTAATCAAACACTTGGCTGCTAATTCATGTTTGAGCATCGATCGGTCTCCTCGTGAGAATCTTATGTTGTAATTTTCTTCCTAGCACCTACCTGGGGAGTGCCCAACCCACTATACATGCTTAGGCCGCCCAGAACACATGGCAACGCCACGGTCACGCGGTTACCACGCAGCGGGCATGCGAGTTTACGCGCTTTGAGTTGGAGCCCTCAGCCACCGTCCAAACCTCGACGTATCGCCACCAAACCATGTATTTATGATTAAATAGGTACTTATGTAACTATAAATGATTTTTGGAAAAAAATAAATAGCAAACTATGAGGCAACTGCAGTTCAAATTTGACCCGCTTCCACCTGAATCGGCGGAAATTTGTCTTTTTCACGAGAGGTGGATCAAAACTTTTTACACCCGACCATTTTTTCAATTGTGCATTAAATATGTCCTAGTATTTTAGAAAAATGATTTGGTCCAATTTTGCAAGAATTATTTTGGAGGTCCTTCACAAAAAAACCTCCTTTTGGGCACTCGAAAAATGGAAAATGGTTTTTTCGTCCAAAGAAAATGAAAACTTCCTTAGGCAACATTGTTTGCCATTCCAATATGCACCCTTTTGCACAATATGAGATCATTTGAACAAACTATGCCATGAATGTGGCCATAAGATTGATCATTTGGCTTGAAAGCCATTGATCTCCACACGTGATAGCTCGTTTCTCAGAACACTTTTTGAAAATAATTGCAGTATTACAAGTTTGTTATTTTTCCTGGGAACTTGGCCACATATAATGACACAATGCGAAGGTTTCTCAATTTTTTGATTTTTTTTGAATTTTTTATGCCCGTTTCAAAATGCGGTCAAAACGGCGGGAATGACCGTTCCTAGCTAGTGGTTGAATCTTGGAATTTTTTTGGTGTTTCTCTGATTAAATAGATAATTATGTACCTAGAAATGATTTTTGGAAAAAATAAATAGAAAACTATGAGTCACCTGCAGTTCAAATTTGACCCGCTTCCACCTGAATCGGCGGAAATTTGTCTTTTTCACGAGAGGTGGATCAAAACCTTTTACACCCCAACCATTTTGTCAATTGTGCATTAAATACGGCCTAGTATTTTAGAAAAATGATTTGGTCCAATTTTGCAACAATTATTTGGGATGTCCTTCACAAAAAAACCTCCTTTTGGGCACTCGAAAAATGGAAAATGGTTTTTTCGTCCAAAGAAAATGAAAACTTCCTTAGGCAACATTGTTTGCATTCCAATATGCACCCTTTTGCACAATATGAGATCATTTGAACAAACTATGCCATGAATGTGGCCATAAGATTGATCATTTGGCTTGAAAGCCATTGATCTCCACATGTGATAGCTCGTTTCTAAGAACACTTTTTTAAAATAATTGCCATATTACAATTTTGTTATTTTTTCTGGGAACTTGGCCACATATAATGACACAATGCGAAGGTTTCCCATTTTTTGATTTTTTTTGAATTTTTTATGCCCATTTCAAAATGCGGTCAAAATGGCGGGAATGACCGTTCCTAGCTAGTGGTTGAATCTTGGAATTTTTTGGTGTTTCTCTGATTAAATAGATACTTATGTACCTAGAAATTATTTTTGGAAAAAATAAATAGCAAACTATGAGGCACCTGCAGTTCAAATTTGACCCGCTTCCAACTAAATCGACGGAAATTTGTCTTTTTCATGAGAGGTGGATCAAATCTTTTTACACCCCAACCATTTTGTCAATTGTGCATTAAATATGGCCTAGTATTTTAGATAAATGATTTGGTCCAATTTTGCAACAATTATTTGGAGGTCCTTCACAAAAAAACCTCCTTTTGGGCACTCGAAAAATGGAAAATGATTTTTTCGTCCAAAGAAAATGAAAACTTCCTTAGGAAAAATTGTTTGCCATTCCAATATGCACCCTTGTGCACAATATGAGATCATTTGAACAAACTATGCATGAATGTGGCCACAAGATTGATCATTTGGCTTGAAAGCCATGAATCTTCACACTTGATAGCTCGTTTCCGAAAACACTTTTTAAAAATAATTTCCGTATTACAAGTTTATTATTTTTCCTGGTAACTTGGTCACATATGATGACGCAATGCGAAGGTTTTCCATTTTTTTTGATTTTTTTGAATTTTTTATGCCCGTTTCAAAATGCGGTCAAAACGGCGGGCTTGACCGTTCTTAGCTAGTGGTTGAATCTTGGAATTTTTTGGTGTTTCTATGATTAAATAGATACTTAATTATGTACCTAGAAATGATTTTTGGAAAAAATAAAGAGCAAACTACGAGGTAGCTACAGTTCAAATTTGACCCGTTTCCAGCTGAATCGGCGGAAATTTGTCTTTTTCACCGAAGGTGGATAAAAACTTTTGACACCTAACCATTTTGTCAATTGTGCATTAAATATGTCCTAGTATTTTAGAAAATTGATTTGATACAATTTCGCAACAAATATATTATAGGTCCTTCACAAAAAAACTTATTTTGGGCACTCGAAAAATGGAAAATTGATTTTTCGCGCAAAGGAAATAAAAACTCCCTTTGTCAATATTGTTTGAAAATCCACGATGTAAACTTGTGCAAAATATGATATCATTTGAACAAATATTTGATAGGACTTTCACAAAAAAACTCATTTTGAGCGCTGAAAAATGGAATGAATTTTTTTATCTTGAATCGATCACGACCAATTTTTTTATCTTGAATGGTCATAAGGTCATCAAATGGTTTGATGCGTTCTGATTGGACCATAACCATATCACGCGGATCACGCATCAACCACCGGTCGGATGCTTCCGAATCCAACGGCCCAAACCCACCCGAG
>NC_041382.1:691532001-691534691 GCF_002162155.2 Triticum dicoccoides | reverse complement strand
CCTCCCTCTCCCGCCTCCACCAGCGAGCCTCTCTGCTCTCCCTCGCTCCGATCTGGTGGAGCCACCGCCCCCAACCTCTCTCTCCGACTTCGATCCGCCGCCGCCTCCAACCGCTCTCACCCCACTCTTCTTCCCTTCCTCCTCGGGCAGCCCAGTCATCGTCGCGACCGAGGACCAGAGACGCGGACCGTCGTTGGTGCCTGCGCTTGGGAGAATTGAGGGCTGGCTCACGCCAACGCGGCGCCGTGGCGAGATCCGGCCGGGCGCCACGTCGCTGGACCCCTCCTGGCGCGGCAGATCTGGCCAGCGTAGGGTAGGTGTCGGCCCACCGCCGATCCGCCCCGGCGCCTCCGCGGCCAGGCGGCAGCGAGCAGATCTGGGTCGGGTCCCCGCCTAGAGAGGTCGGATGGGATGGTGCTCTCCGGGATGCGGGGGCTGTCGGTCTTCATCAGCGACATCCGCAACTGCCACAACAAGGAGCAGGAGCGCCTCCGCGTCGACAAGGAGCTCGGCAACATCCGCACCCGCTTCAAGAACGAAAAGGTACAAGACCCCTCCTCTCCCCACATCCATTTCGCGATCTGGGAGCCGCCCCGCGCTCACGGAATTCAGGCCTGCTTCCGCCCGACAGGAATTACCCAGCTGCGAATTGGGTCTGACTCCTCGTCCTCATCATACTAGTCCCGAAATGTTTGGTGGATGCTAGCTACCCTGCATCCAAAACTATCAAAATGCTGTGAAGCTACATCCTACCTCCTCTGCTATTAATCACATATCATAGACAGCGACATAGCCTCCCATCCTATGCACACTAGCGACAAAGTAAAGCTCCACACCATGGTTTTACTTTTATTAGTTGAATGTTTCGTTGAAAAGTGACTATGCTACATCTGAAACTGCTGCATCACCAAACAATGGTCACATGCCTGATCCACTAAAAAAACAATCGCATGGCCGTGCATCAAGGTGCTGTAATGCATGCTCGTTCATTATGATAAATACTCCTAAGCTAGACTAAGAAATATACTTTATTAACTTGATTAATTCATGTTGGATTACAAAAGGTGTGATGGCCCCCATTACAGAGGCGGGAGTTCTCCCTAAGCATACGGAAACTGCCAAATAATATAGATATTAGTTATTAGTCCCTACTTTCCTAGCAGCATGGTACTCATCCATATACAGATGGACATGAGCATACATCTTGCACATATCAGGTGTTTGTAGAGTCGGATAATAAAGATCTGCCATATTTTTTGACATACGATCTTACTTTGGATTGCAGATTGCCAAGGCCGGTGGTGAGAAGTGGAAGTCCTGAATGATGTTGTAAGTTCATGCCGGTCATCGATAGGAAGGCCGGCTACTCCTTCGTCTACCCATTCGGATGGTAGGTACTCCTCCATGAATCCTCTCCTCTGCTCTACTACATACGCATGCATACACTTGGTGATGCTACTGAATGAATGAATGTGTGGGTGGGTGGGTGCAGGAGGTGTCTGTGCAAGGGCAGGACAAGGTGTACAAGGACGTGATCAAGCCGCTGGAGAGCATCAGCATCAACATGACCTCCACCACCAAGGAAGACATCCGCGACCTCAGCCCGCCTGACCCCGCCGTCCGCGAGTGGACCTCAAGACTGTCGTGTACCACGCCGATGACGTCCTCGACGACTTCCTCTATGAGGTGCTGCACCGCCGTGCAACCCAGATCCGCCGCCGCTGCTCCACTACTCGCAAGGTTCATCCTACCTTCTCTTCCCACTCCGGCTAGCTCTGTTTGAGAGCTCTGTAAATTCCTATGCACTACAAATAGACTGTATGTAAGTGAATACATTTCTGCTTGTAAGAGGGTGTTTGGTTGGACGGTAAACTTGATGTGCAACTAGACCTCATTATTAGTTTGATGACGCCTAATCTCTAGCTGTGCATTATGAAGTATGAGTACTAATGACAATCAAAATGAAAGGATATCAATTGCCTTTGTTGCCTGCTCATTTAATTTATTAAAACTGCATGTGTGCGTGTAAGTATATCAATTTGCTGTTGTTCATCTTCAAAATATATGGATATACCTATTCCTACAATGTTTTGATTTCCTAGGTAGGTCTGTATTAGGCAGTGTTTCTTCTATGAAGAACTGTGCACTAGTGATAATAGTGTGAGATTGTTATTTACCCTTTACTTTTTTGGTGCTGGTTGGTGTGTGTGCGATCTTAAGTGCAGATCATTTGTCATTCACTGTTATTTACTTATGTGATCGTATCACAAGTAGAAATATCTGATGTTAGACTGTCCTTGTTTGCGTAGATTATGTTGGTTTAATGGTTATGCTGTTTGATGCATAAAAGATGTCTAGGTTATTTATACGATGATCCGCTCTAAATTTGTATATACCAATAGAAATGTGATTTGAGATGCAAATCCCTTTATCTAAATTCATTATCCACAATATAATATTTCCTTCAGTTTACAGTATGTTTACTTTGTATTCTGATTATATTAGATTTTAGTTGGTTTCAGAATGTGTATGTTTCATGGTCTTTTCTGATACTGGAAGAACTTATATGAATCTGATGCTTTATATATGTCCCTAGATGTCCTTATGCAATACCTGATATGATAACATGTACTTATGCAATACCTGATATGATGCTTGTGCCTCCCCTCTTCCTCTTCAATCTTGTTCTC
>NC_041382.1:691521879-691531822 GCF_002162155.2 Triticum dicoccoides | reverse complement strand
GTCTATGCAGGTTGGCCACGCGGGCAAGCGACCAGCACGACGCCTGGAGAGGAGAGGAGAGCCTTCTCCTCACAGTAGAGTCGCCGGCCTTGTCTTGCTCGAGGAGGAGCAGGAGGGGCGCACCCAGCCACCACAGTCATTGCCGTACCACCTAGACCTCGAAATCCACGGCGGCGTCGTCCAGCCACCCAACTCCCCTCCGTCCCCTCTCCCCTCCTTGTTTCATTCGATCTAGCAGCCATGGATTTGGGTTCCTCAAGGCTGCCTAATTACTTTACTTTGTATGGATCCAATAATTTTGTTTGGTACAAAATAGCACCACCCTAGTTTGTCTACAATTTTGTTTACGGTGATGCCCCTGCATAGGATGTGCAGCAAGCCTTCCAATCTGCTTGTTTCGTTTCTGTTAGTGTGTGTATGTGCAAAATGATAGGCGCCTACCTTGTATCTTTCTTTCTAGATAGCATTCTAGTGTGGTAACATATGATTTACAGTTGCCTGTTCATGATGCTATACAAACTCTAAAAATTGGCACTTCAGTCAAGTATGGTTCCTTTCTGAACAATTGTTTCTACTTTTCCATCCTGGAATCCGATTGCATGCTATCGTAGATGGGTCTGGGTGTGCAGTGTTGCTGTTGTGTTACAATTGCTGTGGTTTATGTTGACTGAAAATGGGCTGTTTGTTTCAGAGGAGTGCCGCTGATATGATACTGCGGGATCTACAAAATAACCCTGAGATGTGGCTGCAAGTGGTGCACATCCTGTAGAACTCCCAGAACCTCAACACCGAGTTCTTTGCCCTTCAAGTAAGCTTCTGTTCCAGAATGTTTTAATTTCAGTAATTTACAAGGTTGTTCTCAACTGAATGAAGGTTGATCGATGTCGTGGCTGCAGCGAATCTTTGATTAGACCATGCATGTTTTGCATTTAGTACAGCCAACACTCGCCATTAATTACACTCTATTGTGGTTCACCGGTTATATTAGGAAATGGTGCTGCTAATATTTTTCTTGTCGAACTCGTAACCGGTTTTAAGCGGTTAAAATGCCTAGTTGCTTCGTATCCTACTGGGCCATCTTTGTTTGTGTTTCCCTATTTATTTTGTGAGCAAACGGAGTTTGTAAAAGTTTTTCTTTATCACTTTCAGTTTGTCAACTGAATTGCTTGAGGACAAGCAAAGGTTGAAGCTTGGGGGAGTTGATACGTCTCCGTCGTATCTACTTTTTCAAACACTTTTGCCCTTGTTTTGGACTCTAACTTGCATGATTTGAATGGAACTAACCCGGACTGATGCTTTTTTCCGCAGAATTGCCATGGTGTTGTTTTATGTGCAGAAAAAAAAAGTTCCCGGAATGACCTGAAACTTCACGAGGGTGGGGGGCACCCCCCCTAGGGTGCGCCCCCTACCTCGTGGGCCCCCTGGAGCTCCTCCGACGCCAACTCCGACTCTATATATTTCCTTTCGGGGAAAAAAAATAAAGGAGAATACATCATCGCGTTTTACGATACGGAGCCGCCGTCAAACCCTAAAAGCTCTCGGGAGGGCTGATCTGGAGTCCGTTCGGGGCTCCGGAGAGGGGGATTCGTCGCCGTCATCATCATCAACCATCCTTCATCACCAATTTCATGATGCTTACCGCCGTGCGTGAGTAATTCCATCATAGGCTTGCTGGACGGTGATGGGTTGGATGAGATTTATCATGTAATCGAGTCAGTTTTGTTAGGGTTTGATCCCTAGTATCCACTATGTTCTGAGATTGATGTTGCTATGACTTTGCTATGCTTAATGCTTGTCACTAGGGCCCGAGTGTCATGATTTCAGATCTGAACCTATTATGTTTTCATGAATATATGTGAGTTCTTGATCCTATCTTGCAAGTCTATAGTCACCTACTATGTGTTATGATCCGGCAACCCCGAAGTGACAATAATCGGGAGCACTCCCGGTGATGACCATAGTTTGAGGAGTTCATGTATTCACTAAGTGCTAATGCTTTGTTCCGGTTCTCTATTAAAAGGAGGCCTTAATATCCCATAGTTTCCATTAGGACCCCGCTGCCACGGGAGGGTAGGACAAAAGATGTCATGCACGTTCTTTTCCATAAGCACGTATGACTATATTCGGAATACATGCCTACATTACATTGATGAATTGGAGCTAGTTCTGTGTCACCCTATGTTATGACTGTTACACGATGAACCGCATCCGGCATAATTATCCATCACCGATCCGATGCCTACGAGCTTTCCATCTACTGGTTTACGCTTATTTACTTTCCCGTTGCTATTGTTATAATCACTACAAAACACCAAAAAGATTACTTTTGCTTTCATTACTCTTTTGTTACCGTTACCACTACTATCACATTACTTTGCTACTAAACACTTTGCTGTAGATATTAAGTTATCCAGGTGTGGTTGAATTGACAACTCAACTGCTAATATTTGAGAATATTCTTTGGCTCCCCTTGTGTCGAATCAATAAATTTGGGTTGAATACTCTACCCTCAAAAGCTGTTGTGATCCCCTACACTTGTGGGTTATCTGCCAGCTTTGACTCAGTGGCTATCCTAAACTATGAGTGCAAGTAACTCTTTTGAGGTGGCGCACACGAGTCCACATATTCACCATATCAATACACCACTATGGATCTGCTCCCGTCTTCCTACGGGAAGGCCATCCATATATAGCACTCACGCTTATCTTGCGAGTTTTAGAGTATCCACTTTCACTTGTCTATGAACTATACAGGCAACCCAGAAACCAATTACCGCGGACACGGCTATTCGAGTAGATCATTTATAACCCTGCAGGGGTGTACTTCTTCACACACGCTCTCGCCAGTTACCACCATGTACACGTCGTGTATCTCGGCAACCTTCAAGTAGAAGCCTGGCAAGGGAGTCGGCCACGACCTGACTAACCATACAAGTCTCTAGTCCTGGTTTATCGCCTATTCAGGTTCCATCCGCGAGGAGATCCGGCTGGGGTTTCGCTCACAGCCCCAAACGATGTGTGCAGGGTTCCCGAGACACCAAACGGGCGCCCAGTACACCGTGCCATGGTCTACCGCATCATAGCCCACCCCTAGGGTCAGCGCTACGCACGGCCTCCAACACATATCCTACAAAACACCAGAAACTAGTTGCAACTCTTGGACAGAGATCAAGGTGATTAATAAGTCGAGAGAGTCAATTATGGATCCCAATGTGTGGTAGTAGTTGTTCATGGATCAGAAACACAGAACTCAGTTCCTGAGGACGGTCAATGAGACAACCCACCATGTACTCCTACATGGCCTCTCACCGCTACCTTTACCAAATCGTGTTCACACACTTAGCTCACACGTAGTAGGACATGTTCATCACCATTCCAATTCATCCCTGATGAATCAGACCTGACTCAACTCTAAGCAGTAGCAGGCACGACAAACAAGCATGAATGAGTAGGCACATCAAGGCTCAAACAACTCCTACTCATGCTAGTGAGTTTCATCTATTTACTATGGCAATGACAGGTCATGTAGAGGAAAAGGGGTTCAACTACCGCAGCATATAACTGTTGAATTGTTGTTGTTCTAATGCAGTAAAAGAGAGCAGGAGCGAGAGAGTGGGATTGTATTGGAATGAATAAGGGGGTTTTGCTTGCCTGGAACTTCTGAAGATAATATAGTTCTTCATCGGTGTCATCAAACTCATCGTCGAAACACGTCTATCAAGAGGGAACAACCACCGACAAACAAAGAAGAAACACAATCAAAGCCATGCAACAATATGATGCATGAATGTGACATGGCAATATGCTATTGATTGGCCTAATGCAACTAGCAACAAGTTAAATGGAGTTGGTTTGAACACTAGGTTCAAATTCAAACTCCATATGTGCTTTCTTAAATGCCATTTAATTGAATTGTCCTAAAAAGAGGACATAAGTTGCTCTAACATGCATGCAAAATCCATAAATAGATTCTTTACATTTTTCCGATCATTTTTCATATATAAATTATTTGATTTGGAGCTACGGTTGAATTACTATGATTTTTAGAAGTTTTAGCTATTATCTAAAATAAATAAACCGTTTAGATTTATTTAAAATCCAGAAAAGGGTTTATTGCGTCAGCACTGCGTCATGTTGACCTCAGCAGGTCAACAGACCCAATCCAGGTCAAACCTGACCTGCGGGACCCATTGGTCAGTGACTCGGAGCTGGGTTGGGTGGATGACAGGTGGGACCGGTCAATGCTGACTTGGTCAAAGTCAAAGCTGACACGTGGGGTCCACAAGATTAGCACTAATCTAAAAAGAAATTAAACTAACCAAAACAGGCACAGGGGCCCACATGGCAGTGGCTCTGGGGTGTTTAGCATGGTCATTAGTGCTAACTAAACCAGTGCCACGTCATCACGCCGGAGATTTGCCAACGGCGACCACGGAACACGGCGGGGAAATGCCGGAGTTGAGCTACAAGCGGCGGTTGGATGCGCGGAGACCACCGGGGCATAGGTCGTGCTCTCCCGCATCCAGAGGAGCGAGTGGGTGGCCACGGGGGCGCCGGATCTCGCCAGAACGTAGCTCGCAGAGGCGGCCGGTGTTCGGGTTTGAGCGTGCATAGGGCTGCGGTGCGCTAGGAGGCCAGCTGAGGGGCTGGGAGGCTCCCTGGAAGTGCCCTGGGCACAAGTGCGTGCTCGGCTGCGAGGTGCAGCGCCTGTGGCCATGGCGGTGTGTTGGCCAGCGACGGCAGGCTTCCGGCACGGCGGGGATCGATGGCTACGACATGAATTCGACAAGGGGAGCAGAGGGAAAGTGGTCAGGGGCTCACAACGGAGACGATGGGATGGTCAGCATGCTCGGGGAAGGCCTGGAGGCGATGGGATGGCGGCAATGATCTCGGTCGGCCGTGGTTGAAGAAGATGGCAGTGACGGCGAAGCAGGCCTCCCGTCGACGTGTATCTCGATGGAGAGGGCGAGGAAGACACGGCGGTGCTTCTGGGCTGCTCGAGGGAACGAGGGAGAGGCGATGGCCGCGGTGGTGCTCGTCGTCGGCGGCGGGCGCGTTCGGTGACGAGAACAGAGGAGGGGGGAGCGTTCGAGGGAGAGAGAGGGAGAGCCGGACGGCTCTGGGGGTCGCGTAGCGTCGTCCAGACACGTCGAGGAGGAGCCAGGTAGGCAGGGAGGGAGGAGGTGGCCGCGGCGTGTGGCTGCGCGCGTCGGGCACGCGCCCTCGCCTACTGGTGCAAGGAGGAAGGCGACAGGAGAGCGCCTGGTGGGCTGGGCCGCCAGGTAGGTTGAGGTAAGTTTCTGCTCTGTTTTACTTTTCTTCTTTTTTCTATTTTTCTGCTATTTGTTTTGATTTGATCTAAATACCAAATCAATTTGAAACTTCATGAAAATAACTGTGTAAGCTAAGTGGTCTTATCCAAAGCCACACAACAATTTTCAGAATTATTGAACTTATATTTAATACATAATAAATATAGATCCAATACAAATAATTATTGGGTTGGCTCAAATGCCCAAAATAATTATTTCTGAGCTCCTAAAAATATTGACTTGGATATTATCCTTGGCCAATATTTTCATAGAGAAACAGGAACATTTTCTTGGACCTATTTGAAGGAATTATTATCTTGATCATTTTCAAATTGATTTCTTGGGCTTTCACATATCCCCAATTCAAATTTATTGAAATTTAAACATGATGCACACATGACCAGCTAGTCTAGGTCATACCAGAACGAGGGATGTGACAACTCACCCCCACTAAACAAGAATCTCGTCTCGAGATTCAAGACGTGAGGTAAGAAGACAAAGGGGACACAAACTATCATAATCTCCATGATCCAACTGTCCTTCTCAAAGATGTTGATTCATTGCATCATATTGATCTTGACGTCTTTGCTTTCGAGATCTTCATCCAACTATGATGACAGAAGAAACTCTACATAAATCGATCTTCTCAAGGATTGAGCAACTCGTGATCAACTCACGAAATGAGACGTTGAAACATCTCTTGAGCTGAGACACAAAGCAAACATCCAAAGGGATGGAGTGAAACAGAGAACGAAGATTCAAGTTGATAAGCACAATTCCACGCTGAACAAGATGGTGCATGGTTTCAAGATAATGAGGAGTTATCTGCCATGATTCCATAATGGCACCTTAGGAAAGGTGACTTGCAGAAATATTCCCTTAGGTGGCAAAAAGAATTACTTTCGATTCAGAGATCATTGAAACTCTTTAGACCAGCCTAAGGAAAATCACAACAATCATTTGGCGGAGTAAGAAGGGATGGCATACCCAGACTAGAATGGATGATGTGGACTACCTTGTTGAAGACAACACAATGGATGATTTTCGCTTATCACCAGAAATGGATGGGACCCATGGTAGGATGGCACAACGGCGGTGCAAGATGGGAACAAAATGCAAATGTTGGGAATAATTCTAGTAACTGGGGAGAAGCTCAACAGTCGAGAGTGATTCCACTGTTTGAATGCTTATAGTATAATCGAGGGACCTGAGAGCACAAGAATTCCTAGGGAGCAACTTCTACAATAAGTCGCGCGAAGTCCTCATAGAGAAGATGGAAAAAAATTGCTCAATCAAGACACTACAATGATAGATCTTCCGGCTAGGTGTGTCGGCCAGAACATCAACCTTGTCGGGACCTACATCATTAATCTTGGAATAGCTCCAACCATCATATCTACCCGAGATTCAGATCTAGTTGGTAACGGAACATTTCAGACAACATGTCCGGAAAAGAAATTTTGCAACACAAACCGACGAGATGATGTTGCGAGATTCTTAGGAAATGAACTACGATAGCAAGCTCCAAAACATGAGCTGATTCTGCTACATACATGTGAACATGATGTCCAAGACAAGCATGATCACATAGATGTCTTACAACAAAACAATACCGAGTTCAGGTGGGTAACCATCATCAGGGATATCGAAGTCCTTGTATAAGTCCTGCTCTTAAGAAGGAACTTCTTTTCCTTGAACAAATCAATCAGTGGCTTGGTGTGCTAGGAAATACATACGGAATGAAGATGATCAGTCTATCAAACCATAGAATACTTTACACGTGCGTGACTAACTTAGGATGATTCCAGAGGAAGCAAAAATAATCTTTCTCAAATTCACGGCAGCAACTTGCAACAAATGTACGTGAATCAAAGGAAGTCACTCCTTTCATCCAAGCATAAGCTTCATGAACGGAACACGAAGGCATTGCTTACAAAGTTTTCAACACTAGGTTGATGTTCAACATGAATCATGGGGGAGACAAAATGCTGCTGATGGGTTCAACAGCAAGTCATTGAAATTTCCATATCACTGGACTTCCACCATCATGTGAACACGGTGATAGCATTGGTCAGACCAAAAGATGTAATGGTGTACGCTCGAGGGATCAACCACGAGTAAGACAACATTACGAACATCGTTGGTTTTGATTTGACTTGACGATAGCCCATACCCAAGTCAAAGTTTTGACAAGGCAATAGATCCAACAACTGATCACGAGGACCAATCGATGGAGATATCATGTTTCTTCAACACACACACACACACACACAAAGATATCCCTTAACATGAAGTAAGTCAGACAAGCTTTTATCTTCCAACTCTCCAAGTTGTTGTTTGGCTTAACCAACTACCTCAGGGGTATCCCACACAGATTCTTGGAGAATGGGTGGTTTGGAGGAAAACCAACATGATCACGAACTCAACATAGCGATCAGGTGACAACCTGGTAATACTTCCGAGAAGATATTCGGAACATCACGAACCACCGATATGTTACTAAGCTCGAGAGCAATCTTGCTTTTCAGAGCAAGATGATATGATCAAAAGAGCGAGGGTTTGGCAAAATCCTAACTCATGGATCGAAGAGTGCACCAGAAATAAGGACTAGGTTGCACGATCAATCTTAGAGTGGTGATTCAATAATCAACTCACTAAGGATGAAATTATTGTCCATTTACTACCAAGCAACGAGGTTGCTAGGAGTATTGATTTCACACATAGGATTCATCCGTCGGCATTCCGGTTACAATAACACGGTGACTGATGAATGAATAGTTATGGCGAGAAGTATCACTACGGAAAAAATTCATAAGAGGTTGGTGCAATTCTCATGACAATCCTGACATGAAGAGGGTAATACTCCAAGGTAGAACAGAACAAAAGCTGGATTGGCATTTTGATCTGCGGAATACAACTGCTTTGACCCAATCCTAGATATGGATGAGGTACTGGAGTTTGTTTCTCCTAGTCATTCTGGAATAGAATGGCTTGACGGACTACAAGAATAATAAGCATCGATAACACAGATGCACAATTACTCCTGACTATCAATTGATAGACGATGGTCAGAATACCAAGGAAGAGGGACAACTCAAGGGGACATATATCTTTCTGAGTTGTGGATGCATTGATTATTATGTCGAACCAAGTTCAACATTTCTTCCGGATAACCCATGGAGAAAGGTAGAACTGGCAGATTCACAATGTAGAATGAAGAACTCATCAAGAGCCCTCTGGTTGTGATCTTTTCATTCAAAAGAACTTCTGCCATAAGCAGTTCATGGTATTTGGAAGAAAGAAATACCACGAACCTCGAGGACTATCGCAAAGGTTACTAATATCCTAAAGGTACGAGCAACACTATCCACACGAGGTAAGTAGAGTGAATCTTGGGTCAAGAACCCAGGAGTAGAATGCCTACTAACTAAGTGGCATCACGGGATGCTTTCAAGAATGATGGCCAGAATCATCACACTGGGACACAAAACATGGCTAGGTTACTAGATTATCCCCTAAGACACCTATGGTCATAATAATAACTCCAACATATATGTCAAGGCAATAGAGTACCTCAACTCAGCAATTAGTGTGATTAACCTGGCCTAAAGGAACATCGAAACCAGAGGGAAAAGATTTTGCAAATGCATCAGATTGTCTAGAAACCTGGGACGACTCGGACAGCATAATGGTTGTAAATGATTAGAAAAAGATTTGAGACATTCACAAGGATTTGCATAGTCACTCAACAACATCATATCAAGGTTCTGGTTCAACTGACAACATACTAAGAGTAGTAGAAACTGAATTGAGGCCTGGAACCAACAATCCTAAGATTCTACGGATAGTAACACGTGATCCTGATAAAAAGATGATAAGCCTAGTTCTTAATCCCCGTAGAAGAGAAGAGGAATACTCAGATCAGAAGGCCTCAGGGTAAAGGAGTAAAAAGAGCCTTACGTTCCTTCCCACAATCAATTCCCCTACTTATAACTAAAGCATTTCTAGACTCAACTTCGACCAGTTTGGCTTGGTAATCCTACAGGCAGTCAGGCTCTGATACCAAAGCTGTCAGGACCTCGATTTCAAGTCACATCGATCTAGCCGGTAACACCCACTACAAAAAAACGACACATCCATGACATTTTGGGCCGAACGAAATTTTTTTCTGTCATACATATGACACTTCTAAGACGATAATTGTGACAAAACCCGGTATCATCATAGATGTGGTGGCCTCCTGCTTCTATGACAAAAAATCATGACAGAAAATGGGTTTTTCGTCCCGGGCGGGCCGGAGACGCAGCTGCATGACATTCTTTGGGCCGTCCATGACGGAAAAAACCATGGTAGAAGCGAGGGGGAGGAAAATTTCGGGGAGTTCCCGGTTATGGTGGGAGGTCGGGGGCCTAGCGATGCGCGTTTCTCTCATACACGTACGTGCTTGTGTGCGAGGCGTTGCGGCTCTAACTGAACCCGAGCGAGGCGTTGGGCTCTAACTGAACCCGAGCGATTGCACTGCAGGCTACGCGTTACTGAACCCGAGCGATCGACCGATGGCTGTTAACTGAACCCGATCGAGCGACTCCTTCGCTAATGCTGCTAACTAAAGCCAATCGATGCTGCCTCTGG
>NC_041382.1:691501289-691521525 GCF_002162155.2 Triticum dicoccoides | reverse complement strand
GAGCCGGTTGGGGCTGGATGAACAGGACCCCGTGGTGGGCTGGATGAACAGTAGACGACGGAGGCAGGATGAACAGTAGCCCGTGGAGGGGTGGTTGAACAGGAGCCCGTGGAGAGGGCTGTTTGAACAATAGCCGGTGGAGTAGCGCGCGGTGGAGGCTGGATGAATAGGAGCCCGTGGATGAACAATCGCAGGTGGAGGCTGGAGGAGGTCGACGGTGGATGAACAGTAGCTCGTGGAGGCTGGAGGGGTCGACGGTGGAGATGAACAGTATCCCGTGGAGTCCCATTTTGCTGTACGCCAAACTCCTCCCAATGAACAGGACCCCCGTTTTGACCGTAGGAGGTCCGTTTCCTCCGTTTTGCGGTACGCCACACCCCTCCCGATCAACATGACCCCCGTTTCGACCGTAGGAGGTCCGTTTCCTCCATTTTGCGGTACGCCAGACCCCTCCCGATGAACAGGATCCCGTTTTGAACGTGGCCGGTTGAACACAAGGACGTTTCCTCCGTTGTGCGGTACGCCAGGCCTCGTTTCCATCTCCTGTTCCGTCCAAGCCCTCCCGATGAACACAACCACGCATTCCGGTGCCTCCCCATGAACACGACGCATTCCGTTGCCTCCGCAAGAACACGACGACGACGTTGTTTCTCCGTTACGACCCAACCATGTACACGAGCCCTCGCCATACGTATGCGTGAGTAGGCGTTCGAGACCCCACCCGTATGTACACATGCGTGGCCGTATTTTCTTTCTTGCACCCTGGCCGCTGTACGTACGTGTACATGCTACGTGCGCGCCTCTACTACGACACGTGCGCGCCTCTACTACGATTGACGGAGTAATCGACCACGGGTACCCCGAGGACGGCAAGACGATATTTCAAGACATCGGGGCTAGCAAAGCCCCTCAGTCCGACTGTCCGGCCGCTCCTGCCAGCTCCCCGTCGGACTGCTCTGCCCGGCCGGCTGCCGACTGCCGGCTGCCGACTACACCAACCAGCCGGCTACCGACTGCACCAACTAGCCGGCTGCCGACTGCAGCCCGACCCGACACCGACAAGACACCGACGAGACAACCGTACCCGACACTATTGATGAATAGTAGCAATGACATCATCTACAGTGTATCCGTCCCTAGGCACTGTTTTATAAAGTGCACCAGGGACAAAGAGGCATGCATGCCACGTACATGGGCATGGTGCCCCATGCCCACTTGCCCCCCATGCCACTACCTAGCTTAGGTAGTAAACCACCGTGTGCCACTCGCATACCCGCTCCCGGGCCTATCAGCAGCAGTCTTACCCACGTACTAAGCCCTTGTGGCATTTGTCGAATTGCAAGCCCCCCGTGAGAATACCACGACAACGACACGTGCGCACCTCTGCATCGACCACTATGTACTTACACGTTCGCGGCTAGAATGACAACGCTACATACGCTTCGAGGAGGTGGGTCCCGACTGTCAGGCACTTCCTTGCCTGCGAAGATGTAGCTGGTGGGTCCCAGCAGTCAGGGGGCGAATCGTTTTTTTTGCACGGACGCACTTCCTTGTGTGCGAAGATGTAGCTGGTGGGTCCCAACAGTCGGGGGGCTGCTGGGTCCCAGCAGTCAGGGGGGCGAATCGTTTTTTTGGACGCACTTCCTTGCGTGCGAAGATGTAGCTCGTGGGTCCCAACAGTCACGGGGAAACGTTTTTTTCATGAAATACGATGGCCCCTCCGGTGGGTCCCTGTTGGAGGAATCATTATTTTCCGTGTAATAAGGATGCACTTCCTTGCTACCGCCGTGGACCCAGCCGTCAGCCTCTCCACGTACAGTACTCTTTCGATGGAAGTCGTTCCTTGACCACGCCGCGCAGAGAGCACCATGGCGGTGGATGACAGTGAGGCCTTGGAAGGGGACGACGCGGAGCCGGGGATGACGCGTCAGTGGAAGCCCGCGTGGAGAGGAGTACGAGGGTTCACTGGTTCGGCTGCGGTGTGAGGCTGCCGTCGCCGCAGGACCTGGCCAGCGGTGGGAATAGTAGGGGGCGGTGAGGCCTCCGCGGCAGCACAGCCGGCCACGGGAGGCAGGAGCATGCGGCACGACCGACGCTGCTTTGGGCGGCTGGAGCAAGAAGACCAGAGGTTGAAGAAGCACTACGGCCGTTGGATGGACATCGTATGGTCACTGGAGCTAGAATCGTTCATATTGACTAAGTTGACAAAGCCCTCCGTCCCAGTCAACTTTGTTCGCCCACAAGTCAGCCTGCCACCAAGGTGGGTCCCAGCTAACATGGGGAGTAATCATTTTTTTGTGCATAATAAGGAGGCACTTCCTTGTGTGCGAAGATATAGCTGGTGGGTCCGAGCTGTCAGCAGTGGTAACGTTTTTTTTTGCGAAATACAGAGGCCCTTTCGGTGGGTCCCTGATGTCAGGTCGAGGAATCATTATTTTGCGTGTAATAAGGAGGCAGTTCCTTGCGTGCGGCCGTGGACCTAGCTGTCGGCCTCTCCACGTACAGTCCACTTCAGATGCATGTCGGTCGTTGACCACGTTGACCAGGCCGCGCCGAGAGCACCAGGGCGGTGGACGACGGCGAGGCCTAGGAAGGGAACGACACGGAGGCAGTGAAGACTCGGCAGTTGTTTCCCACTCGGAGGGGAGTATGACTGTACGAGGGTTTACTGGTTCGTCTGCCATCGCGGGAGAATAACAGCAGGTGTGGGTGAGTAGAGGGATGGCTAGGCGAGCGATGGGAGTACGGTGGGGCGGTGAGGCCTGCGGCACAGCCGGCCGCGGGGAGGAGGGAGCAGGCAGTCCCGCCGGCGCTTGTTTGAGCGGCTGGAGCAGGAAGAGCAGAGATTGAAGAAGCACGACGACCATTGGATGGACATCCAACAGCCACTGCTTGTGCGTCAACCTTTTTTTTAGGAAAGCCTCAAATCTATGGAAAACAGCATACAGCCCATCTTCCATTATTTCTAATAATTTTCAGCCCATTTGCTAATTCTTAAGGTTTTTTGGGGGCCCATATTCTTTTTGTTAGCATGACAGACCAAAGTTTGGCCACGGTTAAAAAATTATATGAAATTTTGCATATTTCGGTGCGTCCGAACTATTTTTAATCCCGAAATTTCGACTCACATTCAAACTGATTTTAAAAATAAATGTATATCAATATAAAATCCAACAAATTCTCCATGCATAAAAATTAATGTAATTTAAAATCTTGAAATGAAAAAAAAGATATTTGAAACTAATTGCCGGTTTGATGTGTTTCAAAAACGTACAACCCATTTCTCTTTACTGATGGGCCATTTTCTCGGCCAGCCAAATGAAAGCTCTCCTCATCTTGAAAGATTTGCAGCCCAACAGGCCTGACAAAGTGACTTGCTTGGCCAATCACAAAAAAACTAGGCTGTGGCCGTGGACCCAGCTGTCATCCTCTCCACGTACAGTACTCTTCCGATGGAAGTCGTTCCTTGACCATGTTGACCACGCCGCGCGGAGAGCACCACGGCGGTGGACGACGGCGAGGCCTAGGAAGGGGACGACGCGGAGCTGGGAAAGACGCGTCAGTGGAAGCCCGCGCGGAGAGGAGTACGAGGGTTCACTGGTTCGGCTATGGTGTGAGGCTGCCGTCGCCGCAGGGCCTGGCCAGCGGTGGGAATAGTAGGGGGCGGTGAGGCCTCCGCGGCAGCACAGCCGGCCACGGGAGGCAGGAGCATGCGGCACGACTAGCGCTGCTTTGGGCGGCTGGAGCAAGAAGACCAGAGGTTGAAGAAGCACTACGGCCGTTGGATGGACATCGTACGGTCACTTGAACTAGAATCGTTCATATTGACTAAGTTGACAAAGCCCTCCGTCCCTGTCAACTTTGTTAGCCCACAAGTGAGCCTGCCACCAAGGTGGGTCCCAGCTAACATGGGGAGTAATCATTTTTTTTTGTGCGTAATAAGGAGGCACTTCCTTGCGTGCGAAGACATAGCTGGTGGGTCCGAGCTGTCAGCAGCAGTAACGTTTTTTTGCGAAATACAGAGGCCCTTTCGGTGGGTCCCTGATGTCAGGTGGAGGAATCATTATTTTGCGCATAATTAGGAGGCAGTTCCTTGCGTGCGGCCGTGGACCCAGTTGTCGGCCTCTCCACGTACAGTCCACTTCAGATGCATGTCGGTCATTGACCACATTGACCAGGCCGCGCCGAGAGCACCAGGGCGGTGGACGACGGTGAGGCCTAGGAAGGGAACGACACGGAGGCAGTGAAGACTCGGCAGTTGTTTTCCACTCAGAGGGGAGTACGACTGTACGAGGGTTTACTGGTTCGTCCGCCATTGCCGAAGTATAACAGCAGGTGTGGGTGAGTATAGGGATGGCTAGGCGAGCGATGGGAGTACGGTGGGGCGGTGAGGCCTGCGCGGCAGCACAGCCGGTCGCGGGGAGGAGGGAGCAGGCAGTCCCGTCGGCGCTTGTTTGAGCGGCTGAAGCAGGAAGAGCAGAGATTGAAGAAGCACAACGACCGTTGGATGGACATCCAACAGTCACTGCTTGTGTGTCAACCTTTTTTTAGGAAAGCCTCAAATCTGTGGAATACAACATACAGCCCATCTGCCATTATTTCTAATAATTTTCAGCCCATTTGCTAATTCTTAAGGTTTTTTTGGGGGCCCATATTCTTTTTGTTAGCATTACAGCCCAAAGTGTGGCCACGGTTAAAAAATTATATGAAATTTTGCATATTTCGGCGCGTCCAAACTATTTTTAATCACGAAATTTCGACTCACATTCAAACTGATTTTAAAAATAAATGTATATCAATATAAAATCCAACAAATTCTCCACGCATAAAAATTATTGTAATTTAAATTCTTGAAATGCAAAAAAAAGATATTTGAAACTAATTGCCGGTTTGATGTGTTTTAAAAATGTACAACCCATTTCTCATTACTGATGGGCCATTTTCTCGGCCAGCCGAATGAAAGCTCTCCTCATCTTGAAAGATTTGCAGCCCAACAGGCCTGACAAAGTGACTTGCTTGGCAAATCACAAAAAAACTGGGCTGTGGCCGTGGACCCAACTGTCAGCCTCTCCACGTACGGTACTCTTCCGATGGAAGTCGTTCCTTGACCACGTTGACCACGCCACACGGAGAGCACCACGGCGGTGGATGACGGCAAGGCCTAGGAAGGGGACGACACGGAGCCGGGGAAGACGCGTCAGTGGAAGCCCGCGCAGAGAGGAGTACGAGGGTTCACTGGTTTGGCTGCGGTGTGAGGCTGCCGTCGCCGCAGGGCCTGGCCAGTGGTGGGAATAGTAGGGGGCGGTGAGGCCTCCGCGGCAGCACAGCCGGCCACGGGAGGCAGGAGCATGCGACATGATCGGCGCTGCTTTGGGCGGCTGGAGCAAGAAGACCAGAGGTTGAAGAAGCACTACGGCCGTTGGATGGACATCATACGGTCACTGGAGCTAGAATCGTTCATATTGACAATGTTGACAAAGCCCTCCGTCCCAGTCAACTTTGTTCGCCCACAAGTCAGCCTGCCACCAAGGTGGGTCCCAGCTAACATGGGGAGTAATCATTTTTTGTGCATAATAAGGAGGCACTTCCTTGCGTGCGAAGATATAGCTGGTGGGTCCGAGCTGTCAGCAGTGGTAACGTTTTTTTTGCGAAATACAGAGGCCCTTTCGGTGGGTCCCTGATGTCAGGTCGAGGAATCATTATTTTGCGTGTAATAAGGAGGCAGTTCCTTGCGTGCGGCCGTGGACCTAGCTGTCGGCCTCTCCACGTACAGTCCACTTCAGATGCATGTCGGTCGTTGACCACGTTGAGCAGGCCGCGCCGAGAGCACCAGGGCGGTGGACGACGGTGAGGCCTAGGAAGGGAACGACACGGAGGTAGTGAAGACTCGGCAGTTGTTTCCCACTCGGAGGGGAGTATGACTGTACGAGGGTTTACTGGTTCGTCTGCCGTCGCGGGAGAATAACAGCAGGTGTGGGTGAGTAGAGGGATGGCTAGGCGAGCGATGGGAGTACGATGGGGCGGTGAGGCCTGCGCGTCAGCACAGCCGGCCGCGGGGAGGAGGGAGCAGGCAGTCCCACCGGTGCTTGTTTGAGCGGCTGGAGCAGGAAGAGCAGAGATTGAAGAAGCATGACGACCATTGGATGGACATGCAATAGCCACTGCTTGTGCGTCAACCTTTTTTCAGGAAAGCCTCAAATCTATGGAAAACAGCATACATCCCATCTTCCATTATTTCTAATAATTTTCAGCCCATTTGCTAATTCTTAAGGTTTTTTGGGGGCCCATATTCTTTTTGTTAGCATGACAGCCCAAAGTTTGGCCAAGGTTAAAAAATTATATGAAATTTTGCATATTTCGGTGCGTCCGAACTATTTTTAATCCCGAAATTTCGACTCACATTCAAACTGATTTTAAAAATAAATGTATATCAATATAAAATCCAACAAATTCTCCATGCATAAAAATAAATGTAATTTAAAATCTTGAAATGAAAAAAAAGATATTTGAAACTAATTGCCGGTTTGATGTGTTTTAAAAACGTACAACCCATTTCTCTTTACTGATGGGCCATTTTCTCGGCCAGCCGAATGAAAGCTCTCCTCATCTTGAAAGATTTGCAGCCCAACAGGCCTGACAAAGTGACTTGCTTGGCAAATCACAAAAAAACTAGGCTGTGGCCGTGGACCCAGCTGTCAGCCTCTCCACGTACAGTACTCTTCCGATGGAAGTCGTTCCTTGACCATGTTGACCACGCCGCGCGGAGAGCACCACGGCGGTGGACGACGGCGAGGCCTAGGAAGGGGACGACGCGGAGCTGGGGAAGACGCGTCAGTGGAAGCCCGCGCGGAGAGGAGTGCGAGGGTTCACTAGTTCGGCTATGGTGTGAGGCTGCCGTCGCCGCAGGGCCTGGCCAGCGGTGGGAATAGTAGGGGGCGGTGAGGCCTCCGCGGCAGCACAGCCGGCCACGGGAGGCAGGAGCATGCGGCACGACTGGCGCTGCTTTGGGCGGCTGGAGCAAGAAGACCAGAGGTTGAAGAAGCACTACAGTCGTTGAATGGACATCGTACGGTCACTTGAACTAGAATCGTTCATATTGACTAAGTTGACAAAGCCCTCCGTCCCCGTCAACTTTGTTAGCCCACAAGTCAGCCTGCCACCAAGATGGGTCCCAGCTAACATGGGGAGTAATCATTTTTTTTGTGCGTAATAAGGAGGCACTTCCTTGCGTGCGAAGATATAGCTGGTGGGTCCGAGCTGTCAGCAGCAGTAACGTTTTTTTTGTGAAATACAGAGGCCCTTTCGGTGGGTCCCTGATGTCAGGTGGAGGAATCATTATTTTGCGCATAATTAGGAGGAAGTTCCTTGCGTGCGGCCGTGGACCTAGTTGTCGGCCTCTCCACGTACAGTCCACTTCAGATGCATGTCGGTCATTGACCACATTGACCAGGCCGCGCCGAGAGCACCAGGGCGGTGGACGACGGCGAGGCCTAGGAAGGGAACGACACGGAGGCAGTGAAGACTCGGCAGTTGTTTCCCACTCGGAGGGGAGTACGACTGTACGAGGGTTTACTGGTTCGTCTGCCATTGCCGAAGTATAACAGCAGGTGTGGGTGAGTACAGGGATGGCTAGGCGAGCGATGGGAGTACGGTGGGGCGGTGAGGCCTGCGCGGCAGCACAGCCGGTCGCGGGGAGGAGGGAGCAGGCAGTCCCGTCGGCGCTTGTTTGAGCGGCTGAAGCAGGAAGAGCAGAGATTGAAGAAGCACAACGACCGTTGGATGGACATCCAACAGTCACTGCTTGTGTGTCAACCTTTTTTAGGAAAGCCTCCAATCTGTGGAAAACAGCATACAGCCCATCTGCCATTATTTCTAATAATTTTCAGCCCATTTGCTAATTCTTAAGGTTTTTTTGGGGGCCCATATTCTTTTTGTTAGCATTACAGCCCAAAGTGTGGCCACAGTTAAAAAATTATATGAAATTTTGCATATTTCGGTGCGTCCGAACTATTTTTAATCCCGAAATTTCGACTCACATTCAAACTGATTTTAAAAATAAATGTATATCAATATAAAATCCAACAAATTCTCCACGCATAAAAACTATTGTAATTTAAATTCTTGAAATGAAAAAAAAAGATATTTGAAACTAATTGCCGGTTTCATGTGTTTTAAAAATGTACAACCCATTTCTCATTACTGATGGGCCATTTTCTCGGCCAGCCGAATGAAATCTCTCCTCATCTTGAAAGATTTGCAGCCCAACAGGCCTGACAAAGTGACTTGCTTGGCAAATCAAAAAAAAACTGGGCTGTGGCCGTGGACCCAGCTGTCAGCCTCTCCACGTACAGTACTCTTCCGATGGAAGTCGTTCCTTGACCACATTGACCACGCCGCGCGGAGAGCACCACGGCGGTGGATGACAGCGAGGCCTAGGAAGGGGACGACGCGGAGCCGGGGAAGACGCGTCAGTGGAAGCCCGCGCAGAGAGGAGTACGAGGGTTCACTGGTTTGGCTGCGGTGTGAGGCTGCCGTCGCCGCAGGGCCTGGCCAGCGGTGGGAATAGTAGGGGGCGGTGAGGCCTCCGCGGCAGCACAGCCGGCCACGGGAGGCAGGAGCATGCGGCATGATCGGCGCTGCTTTGGGCGGCTGGAGCAAGAAGACCAGAGGTTGAAGAAGCACTACGGCCGTTGGATGGACATCATACGGTCACTGGAGCTAGAATCGTTCATATTGACTAAGTTAACAAAGCCCTCCGTCCCCGTCAACTTTGTTGGCCCACAAGTCATCCTCCCACTATGGTGGGTCCCAGCTAGTAGGGGGTATTCATTTTTTTGTGCGTAATAAGGAAGGACTTCCTTGCGTGCGAAGATATAGCTGGTGGGTCCGACCTGTCAACAGGGGGAACATTTTTTTAGTCCATTTGGTGGACTGGGTGAAACAATGATGTAGCATCTATGCAGCCCGTTTAAATCCCATTTGCATTTTTCTCAAAATCCGTGGACTTGCTGGGCTGGGTGAAAATATCATGTTGGGCTAGACGGAGAAATGTTATAAAAACATAAACACATGATTGCACGTCAGTAAAATCTTTGCAAGCTTATGTACGCAATCACTAGGAGTTAACTTGCCAAGTTATATATAGACAATTATTATTATTATTTTGTAAGATATTTCAACTTACGAAATAAAATATCATTTTAATTTGATGAGTTAATAGTATGTGGGGTATTATTATTTTTTAGGCTAGACGTGGGACAGTTGAGTTGGTTTTAGGGGAAAGTACTGGGAGAAAACTCAGTTTACATAGAAAAAGAAAGTGGGAGAAAATTTAGAGACCTGTTGGGTCCACGTGAGGAGGAGAATATGTTGGGAGGAAGGAGATTCAAAGCACGGAACCCGAGTCAACTATTTTTTTTACGGACAAGTGAACTAGTTTACATACATAAGAAAATAGCCACTAAAAAAGCAATCCGGTTAATGGGTTCTTAAAAGAAATATTTCGGACAAAACAGATAGTTACGACACATAGGCTAATGCATGGAACACTCAGATGATAAAGGTGCTTATAAACAGATAAAGTACAACATCTAGACCTTCCTGGCACACTTGATCATGACGCTGCGGCTATCCGTGTACTCGTCGGTTACGGGAAGCAGACACGCCCTCATGTCCAAGATCTGCCTGTACATGTCATAGCATGCGTATGCGTCCTTGGCCGCATAGGTTATGTATGCTAGATTCAGAGGTACCTCCCACGTGTTCAGGTCGTCTTCTTTCATGTTGGGGTATCAGGGGTCGATGATGGTTTCAGCGAGGTCAACCACGGAGTCCTTCTCCTGCCCGTTGCTGATGATCTTGTATTGCTTCTAGATGTCGACAAGCTTGTTGCACCAGATGGCCAAATCTTCACGTTCTTCCTTCTCTTCACCGTAGCGAAGGTGCAGTCGGCGCTGCCGATGAAACGGGCGAATGCTCCAGAACCTGGTGCAGCCATAGGACTGAGGCGAGGCAGAGCTTCACCGAGTCCGTATCGTTGGTGTACATCACATTCAACTTGGTGCAGCCATAGGACTGAACGGCGAACTCAAAGGGGAACTTCTTGCTGAAGTCCATATCCAGTAGGCTCACCCCTCGGATTGCCATTGGAGTCTCTTCGAGTGAACGATTGTGTAGGCGGCGGCAAAAGTTTGTTTTTCAGCTCCTGGGGAACTGGATTCAACAGTAAGCTGAGTGTGTACAGGCGACAACAGTTACTACCCCTCCCTCGTCCACTGCACGCCCGGCAGAAGATGCACCCTCCACTACAAGAAATATGCTATCTTGTGACCTCCACTATTGGTCACTGAAAGGTCATAGTTTTTCATTTGCGACCTTTTTGTGACCAAAAACAGAAGGTCAAAAGCTGGCGGTTGTAAACTGAAATTAACGACCTTCTTTGTGAGAAGGTCGTGGACGTTTTTGACCAAAATATGCCTATTGTTTGTTTTGGTCACTAGCAGCCTCCCCAGGCCACGTAGGCATCCGACGTGGCAATCTGATGTGGCACAAGAATCAGCCCGGTCCAATTCGATTTTCTACAGGGGCCTAGCCCAACAATTCAGCCTATTTGTGTTTTTTTTCTGTCTGTCAATTTTTGGTTGGGTTCATGGGCCAAGCCCAATATTGCAGCCTTTTTATTGTTGGGTTGTGGCCTTTTTGTCTAAACGAATTTAGTTTTTCTTTTTTCCCCAAAAGAAGGGTCCACTAGTCAGATGGGTCCCAGTTGTCAGGTTCTAGTAACAGGTTCCCATTTTTCATGTTGTGGTAAGTGGGTCCCATCAATTCAAACTCATATTCTTCATATTTAAAGCATTATTTAGATTTTTGGAGACAAAAACACACATGATACTTAAATAAGAGCAACCAGATCACATAATACAAGCTCTATCCATTCCAATACAGAAGACCATACTGCTTTACAAGCTCTACAAGTGTAACAAGCTCTACAATTGTAATACTAACAAGCTCTACAAGTTCTTAGATTCAGACTCCTAACAAGCTCTACTAAATGAACAACATGCCGGACTCGCTCGACGACCATAGTCAAGGCTGGGAACAAACAAAACAACAACATGGCTTTCACTATCATCCTGTTACATGAATCAGAGAAGAATTAGAATGAGGCATAGAGCAGCAAAATGAGATATATATTCATGATCTTCATAGCATGAATCCAAATCCTACGGCTGATAGTGGCCCTTTTTATACTACAAAAGACACCTGTACACGACCATTGACACCGTTCAAGAATCACAACATCACACTAAGAACAATGATAGGCTCCGCAAGCCTGTGACATACTGTACACGGCAATAGGAGCAAAAATCTAATAAATTCATTACAGGCTTGCCAATAAAAATAACAAGTTACCTACACACAAGGAAACATAAACTTGAGAGGTTGAGATCAAGGCCTATCAACTACATCATATATATATATATGCATCAAAAAACAAGGCCATATGGACCAATGCATCATAATTATTAGTTTTAAATACTACAGGATCAGACCGACTGACCGAGCCTGATAAATCAATAGGTGTGAAATGCATTGACACTTTGCTCTGTCTTAAAATTGACAGCTATATTAATTTATATTTATACTCATTAGAGATAGTCATAATATTGGGACGTGGACACTCATGAAGATAACTCTAAAAGAGTTTGACAAGATATGCAACCGAAGTCATAGATCCAGAACAATAAAAATAATCACATTCTTTTCTGATGAACACTTATTTACGCTGGATCTCGAATATCACAGACACTGTAGTTGCCGGGAAACTCTATCTACACCATTCTAATGCTTAAACACTGTCTACATGAGCATTTTAATACCACTCACCGTTTCATTTGACCACACAAATAATCTGGCAAGCATGATGCAGATGCCAGCCAGGTAGGCGATCAGTTTTTCTAGACAATAGACAATAGAGCAATCATGCCCTGTGTAAGTTAACAAATGCAAGGGAAACAAGAAACTTCAACAGCTTTTAGCTGGCAAACTCTCAAGATTGACCTCCCCAACAGCTTCAGCAGCAGCTTTTAGCTGGCAAACAAATCAAGTCAGTTGGTTCGACAAAGGAAAACAAAGCAAGCTTATTTTCTTGACTATTTACAGAAGTTGTAATAGAAAAGTAAAGTGTTGAGCATGCAGAAAAGGGCAAAGAAGAAAGTCGATGCCAATCACAACTTCTATAGATGGAGATAAACAGAAATAGATAACATTTCTTACATATCTAGCTACATCCCAACTTGTTCATCATATTCAGTCATGTCACAGTTGAGAGTAAATGTTGACAGTTTATGGACATTTTGCTAGAAGGACATGTCACACTTGTATTCACATGCACATTGATCTAATGGATCAATTGAAGGCAGTTTTTATTTATTCGCATGCACTTTAAGTCGAATGGGATAATCAAAGACAGACACTCTCTATGCAAGTGATTTTAGTACTAGTGCCCGGAACCAACAGGCGGTTTACCTAATTCAGAAATTCATCCAGCCTCCTAACTAGCCGTATGATGCTTCCTATCGGGTGGTAGGTGCGACATATGCCAACGGGTGGCTTATCATTGTGGGAGCCAGTAAGACGTCGCTGGTGCCTGGAAGCGGGATGAGGTGAAGACATGCACACCGGTGAATCTTACCCAGTTTCGGGGCTCTCCGTGGAGATAACACCCCTACTGCTGCTCTGCGGGGTCTCCGCATGATCACTAGATGAACAAGTGGCTACAAGATGCTCCTTAAGTTGTTTGGTGAGAGGAAGAAGAAGGGCACGGCTAGCTCTCCTCTTCTCTCTATGTGGTGTCTAGAACTAGCTGAGATCAACCCTTTGCATGGGTGCCCCGGGGGGTTTATATAGGCCTACCCCCAGGGGTACAATAGTAATCCGGCTGGGCGCGGGCCCTAGCCGTCAGTGTCTACTTCCGCCGGCTTCTGCGCCGGCTGCTGGGGCCCGCCGGCTGCCGGCATCTTGGTCGACAGGCAGGCCCCACTGCCGGGGGCCTTGTCGGTGGCTGGTTACTGTTGCCTCAATCCTGATGATGAGGGCTTTCTCGAGGTAAGCGTGTCTACAGTGCCGCCGCCTGGCGGGCGATCGCTGTAGCCTCACCTCGTCTTGTCTCCTTAATGGAGCGCCTCCTTCAAGGGAGGGGGCAAGCCGGCTTTGGGAAGCCGGCCCTGTCTTGGGCCGACTGGAGGAGGCCTGGCCGCCTTTGGGTGTCTCTCTGCCTGTAGGGGCCCACCGCCTGTTGGCCGCGCTGACAGCCCATCGTATACGGCATCATAGTCAACATGGCAAAAGTGCCGCGCCGGACGGGTCAGGGCTACCCCGTACGGTGCGCTGTGCTAGGCGTGCTCCGGGTTTCGGGGGTGGCAGGCTTTACTGTAGCCACGCCCTGTCCCATCGCCGTTATGTGGATGCGGACCTCGAGGGTACGATCTTGACCGCGTCGTGGGAGCCAGCTCCGTGGAGTCAGCCTTCTCGTGGCTGGCTTCTGGGAGCCGGCCCTCCCGCGGCCTTCTTCATGAGGGTTAAGGCCGGCCCTCCCGCGGCCTTCTTCATGAGGATTAAGGCAGGGGGAAGGCGGCCCCATGTCTTAGATTCTTGAGAGCCGCATCGGCTCGTAATTTTTTCTGAAGTTCTAGGGGGAGCCGGCTAGGCTACCCGTGGTCATTTACTTCGACAGTAGCCCCCAAGCCTCCGGGCAACTTGGCAAAGTTGGGTGGAGGTTTTTTGGCGAGTGTTCATGGAAATGATCATGAAAAAAGACAAAGTTAGTCCATGCGGATATATCAAATGTTTGCTTTTAGCATTGCAAGTTTTATGCGGAGGGTGCCGACTCGGTTTCGTCCGAGCCCCCTTAATCTTTTCCGTGTTCCCTCCGCTTTTTGGCTTGTGCTCTTGCTTGCCGGACAGCCGCTCTGCGGTCTGTGGCTAAGAGTGGGCCGCGAAGTGGAGTGTACAGTACTCAGAGTCTAGGAGCAGATTCAACCGAGTAGATACTTGTAAAGGAAAACGGCCGGGTTGCCCGAACCGTTTTTCTTCCCGGACGTTTTTCGCGTGGGTGGCCTCCATCATTCACCCTTGCTAGCCGGACAGCCGCTCTGCAGTCTGTGACTAAGAGTGGGCCTTTGGTACTGCGCACGCTACTAAGCTGTCTGCGGGAACTAACGTCTCAGGCCAAGCGGCCAGCCCCCGGGCCAACTTTGGCTGGCGCCGGGGCGAACAGTGATGCAACTGTAATAAAAAATGCGGAGATAGCACCCGAGCATTGCTCGGGGTTATCCGTGCTTGCGTGATGCAAAAATATCCGGGCGAGGAGCTCACATTGATTTTTGTGTAGTCCCGGTCGTCGAAAATAGCGGCGCGACTCGGCGCTCGCGGAGCGCGTCGGCGCACCCGCTGGGTGTAGCCTTCGAGCCCCCGGGTGCTCGAAGGGGGGTTCCGGCCGGTCAGGCTCGATCGGCTAGGCGGCGAGGCATCTTGCAGCGCCTATTTTCTTCTTTTTTCTCTTCTGCCGGCTGCTAACAACCGAACAAAAACTCCTCTTTTGTCTGCAATCTTCCGTGGGGGTGCGCCAGTGCACCCACTGGGTGTAGCCTCCGAGATTCGGGCCGACTGCTGAGCAGTCGGGCCGAATCTTCCAGCAACTACTTTGTCTTCTTCCTCGCGGGGGCGCGTCAGCGCACCCGCTGGGTGTAGCCCCCGAGATTCGGGCCGACTGCTGAGCAGTCGGGCCGGATCTCCCGGCAACTACTTTGTCTTCTCTTTTTTTCTCGTCAGCCGGCCACTAGGCAATCGACCTCTTCTTCTTTTTCCTAGCCGGCTCGCACGCGAGCAGCCGGCCTCCACTACTCTTTTTTTTTCAAAGCCGGGTAGCGGGCGTGAGGACCCGGCCTATCCGGGGTGGCAGGAGCCGGCCACTCTTTTCTTTATGTCCGACTCCGTGTGGGCAGCCGGACCTTCTCTCTCTTTTTTCAGCCGGACTGGGCTCTTTCTTTTAGCCGTCCGCAAACTTGCTTCTTTACTTTTCTCTCTGTACCCAGCGGGACGATGCGCTTGGCGCAGCCGGCAGGTGGGGAGGTGGAGCAGCCGGCGCGGGCGCGCTCATAGGAGGAGCTGGAGGCGCGGGGCGGCAACCCGGCGGGCGCACGGGGCAGGGGCCAGCCGGGGCCAGCAGGCGGACGCAGGAGGAGCAGTCCGCGTGGCGCAGCCGGCATCCGGCCCGCGGCAGGCGGCGACGCAGGAGCCAGCGCGGGGCATAGGCGCTAGGGCAGCCGGCTGCGGCAGACGACACCATGGAAGCCGGCAGGGGCGGCAGCCGGCGCGGGCAGCGGGCGGAGCAGCCGACCGGGGCGGCGCGAGGCGGCCCGCCCAGCCACCGGGTGCGGAGACCGGGCGTGGACGTGGAGCGAGGTGGAGGAGCAATCAGCCGGGTGCGTGAGTGCTGGGGCGCACAACTGCGGAGCGGAGCCGCATGCGCGATGTAGAGGGCGGGGCGGAGCCGACCCGCGAGGAGCCGCCGGTGGAGGCGCTCGGGTGGAGCCGCGGGCGCACACGGGCATTTGGACCCGGCGCAGCGCGGACGGAGCTGGACCAGGCTCTACGGGTGCAGGCGGCGACAGGCCACACTCGGCCAGGCGCGGGAATGGCCGGGTCGCGCAGCCGGCAGGCCGGGCTCGGACCGGTGCAGAGCCAGTAGGCGCCCGGGACGCATAGTCGGCAAGCCGGGTTCGGAGCCGGCTCGGGGCGCTCTCGCGAGGCGGAGCGAAGCCGGCACGGGGGAGGAGCCGGAGCCTGGTGCGTCGGTGATCCGGCGGCCGTTTGTGGGCGAAGACGAAGCCAGGTGGCTCTGGCGACGGGGAAGGCTGGGCGCGGGAGGTGGAGAGACGACAGGGCAGCCGGACGAGGAGGAGCTGGCCGACAGCGGGTGCGGCACAGCCGTCCGTGGTCCGGGGTGAGCGGACCCGACATGGCCAGCTAGACGGCAAGCCGAGCAGGGCTGTGAGTGCACCCGGCGCGGCACCCGGGCGGAGGCGCGAGGCCGGCAGAGGAGCAGGCGGACGACGGCTGACAAGCGTGAGGGGGAGTCGGCCGGCCAGCCACGGGCCAAGTCGCGGGCGCGAGGGAGATGGGCCAGCTTGCAGGCGAGGAGGAGCGGCTGGAAGGGCTAGCTGGAGCGGGGAAGGCCAGCGCGGCTAGGCGCGACACAGCCGGCGATGCAGGAAGACGACGCGTCGTTGGTTTTAGCAACGAGCTACGCCATTGTCTGAATATTGTCCAGGGATTATCTGACTACCGTCTGAGGCGAGTCTAGCCAGTGTATATGTAATACACGGCTGATGCATGGGAAGTGTAAAGGCAATATACGAGGATTATACAGCCATTGTCTGACCAATGTTGAGATAGTGTACGACTTGCATCTTAGAAGTTTTTGGATAGTGGATGAGTGGTGTATGACCACGGTTGACTTGCATATAGCTAGCTTGGAAAGATGGTATATGGAGGAGCGAAGGCGCGCTCGTGTGTCGGCCGAAGCAAGGCGCAACACGGAGGGAAGCAGACGCGAGCGGCGCGTGGGTGGAGGCGGCCGACCGAAACGAGGCCCCGCGCGCGGTGCGCACGGACAGACGGCCGGCGTTGCAACGGTGATGACGGAGAGGCCGATGGCGAGGACGAGGGCGCGCCGTCCCGCACGGCCGCTCCGGGGGCAGGTCGAAGTT
The DNA here is from genome assembly GCF_002162155.2 of Triticum dicoccoides. Classification (NCBI taxonomy): domain Eukaryota; kingdom Viridiplantae; phylum Streptophyta; class Magnoliopsida; order Poales; family Poaceae; genus Triticum; species Triticum dicoccoides. The sequence goes on along the minus strand of NC_041382.1, from coordinate 691,504,753 downwards.
GAGCCCCCGAGCGCTGTCGGAGAGACGGCGCGACACCGCGGCGGGGGAGATGAAGAAAAAAGGGTCCCGCCCGGACAGCGAAACCAGCAGCAGCGTGGTACCATAGTAGTAGTACCACCCCACGGTGGGCGCCAAATGTCGGGTGGTAGGTGCGACATATGCCAACTGGTGGCTTATCATTGTGGGAGCCAGTAAGACATCACCGGGTCCTGGAAGCGGGATGAGGCAAAGACATGCACGCCGACGAATCTTACCCAGCTTCGGGGCTCTCCGTGGAGATAACACCCCTACTGCTGCTCTGCGGGGTCTCCGCATGATCACTAGATGAACAAGTGGCTACAAGATGCTCCTTGAGCTATTTGGCGAGAGGAAGAAGAAGGGCACGGCTAGCTCTCCTCTTCTCTCTATGTGGTGTCTAGAACTAGCTGAGATCAACCCTTTGCATGGGTGCCCCGAGGGGTTTATATAGGCCTACCCCCCAGGGGTACAATGGTAATCCAGCTGGGCGCGGGCCCTAGCCTTCAGTGTCTACTTCCGCCAGCTTCTGCGCCGGCTGTTGGGGCCCGCCGGCTGCCGGCATCTTGGTCGACAGGCAGGCCCCACTGCCGGGGGCCTTGTCGGTGGCTAGTTACTGTTGCCTTAATCCTGATGATGAGGGCATTGTCGAGGTAAGTGTGGCTACAGTGCCGCCGCCTGGTGGGCGATCGCTGTAGCCTCACCTCGTCTTGTCTCCTTAATGGAGCGCCTCCTTCGAGTGAGGGGGCAAGATGGCTTTGGGAAGCCGGCCCTGTGTTGGGCCGACTGGAGGAGGCCTGGCCGCCTTCGGGTGTCTCTCTGCCTGAAGGGGCCCACCGCCCGTGGGCCACGCTGACAGCCCATCGTATACAGCGTCATAGTCAACATGGCAACAGTGTTGCGCCGGACGGGTCAGGGCTACCCCGTACGGCGCGCTGTGCCAAGCGTGCTCCGGGTTTCGGGGGTGGCAGGCTTTACTGTAGCCACGCCCCGTCCCATCGCCGTTATGTGGATGCGTACCTCGAGGGTACGATCTTGACCGCGTCATGGGAACCAGCTCCTTGGAGTCGGCCTTCTCGTGGCCGACTTCTGGGAGTCGGCCCTCTCGCGGCCTTCTTCATGAGGGTTAAGGCAGGGGGAAGGTGGCCCCATGTCTTAGATTCTTGAGAGCCGGATCGGCTCGTAATTTTTTCTGAAGTGCCAGAGGGAGCCGGCTAGGGTACCCGTGGTCATTTACTCCGACACTTCCTTCAAAAATGTCAGTCATTTCTATCACCTCTCCGAAGGTGGCGCCCTGTGAGGAAAATGTTTCAGGACTCTACACAGAATATAACTACAAAAACTGCAGCAGCAATACAGATGCAGAGTATGATTGCATCAGATGTCGAGATTATGCATGATAAGAATCGATGTCTCAACCTTTGACCAGCAGTATATGACGTCCATCAGGTAGGGTTTACAAGTTGGCACTTTTGGGGAATACAATACAAGCCTGACAACTATTATACAGCTGAAGAGGTAACATTGTGATAGAACTTAGAAGGCCATATTATTAAGGATAGCTAACATTCAATAAGGTAGGATCTCTAATTAGTTTTACACTTATGCAGCTGAAGCTTTTTAATTACAGAACACGTATGTCGGCTCGTAATTTTCTACAATTTATTTTTCCCAGCATCTAGTAATGTTCTGTCTGCACAACAATAAATTAGTTGAGCCTTCCCAAATCTACAATTTATTTTACCGGCACTACAATCCTCATACTACACAGTAGACTTTCTTGGATGAATAGGTATAATACTTTCTAACAATTTAGCGTTAACAAATACTGATGCCAAGAACTCTTTGTAGTGAGTGCTCTCGTTATATCAGATAGGCAAACAATGTAGTGTCCTAGATAAACTTATAACCACATGACCGAAGCTTCATGGAGTCACAGAAATGGGATCCTAGTTTAGAATATAGATACTAGTGTAACATCTTAGAGAGAAAATTCTTTCTATGTTGAGCTCATACTTCTTTAAGAGGACAATCTTCGAACATTATATTCTCCTTACCTTAACTGAAATAGATTAGTTAAGATAGGGACCTTCATTCGAATGGGTTTGACTAACCTTGTGTAAACACATTCAGCTAGTCAATACCAAACAGGTCAAGTTCAGTGCAAAATCGAACTAAAAATTAGAATAAGCTCCAGCTTGGAATCTAATTCAAGCAGGCTTGAATAACCTTATGTACACAGATTCAGCTATTCAATACACAGTGCAAAGTCAAACTAAAACACGACTTCAGCTAGGATTCTCAACATCTTGAGCCTACTAAGAATTCAGGTTAATACCATACATCTTGTGACCCTCAGCCTATTTAGATAATCACACCCATCTAAACTAAGAAAATTTTGGTGGATCAACAGTGCCTTAGTGCCCATCATAGGATATATTAAATAGCAAAGACAAATCGGCAGCATTTCGAAGGATGTCAACTAATTAGATCAACACATGTCAGCATGAATGAATTAGATGACATGGATGTCAGAATTCATCCTTCCACAGTTTCAAACAAATAAATCTGACTATCACTTCCTGATAGCCAGCTTCAAATCCTTGAGCGTAGCAGTGTTCAACACCGCGACATCCGTATCACTCACCACAACAACAAGAGGAACACGAATTGAGATGTGGGATAAACGCATGGTAAGGGATTTGGACAAAAATGTGGGCGGGGTTCGAAGAGGGCCATATTATATCGAACGAGGTGTTGTCCAGCTTGACGATGGTCACCCTCATGGCGCTACCGAGCTCGAGGTTGATGAGCGTGTCCACATCCGCCAGCGAGGGCTTCCTCGGGACGCCGGCCAGAATGGGGTCATCGAGGAGCGCCGCGAGCATGGACTGCAGCCTCGCCTGCTTGGCCTCGCCGCTCTGGTAAGCGGCCACCTCCTCCTCGGGCTTTGAGGCGCGTGCCGAATCCATCGCCTCTCCGCCGTAGAGCGCGATTGGCTCGGGACGCAGCGCGGACCCCTACGGCGGTGGGTGCTCAACAGCGGCGGCGGCGCTCGGGGAGATGCAATTCCACTGGAGAAGGGGTTGGAGGGAGGGGCGTGGCAGCGCGGTGGTGGGATGTTGGTTGGAGGTTGGAAGGCGAACTGGTTGCCCGGAGCAGGAGGGAGGAGGACGTCGACGGGAGATCGGATCTCTTCTCATGAGGGAGGGGAGGGGAGAGCCGAGGTCGTGGCCGGCGGCAAGGTGAGGGAGACGGGGGAGGTGGGTGGCGGCGATGGGAGGGATATGGATCTGAGCGTTAGGGTTCGTCGCGCAGGGAGAGAGAGGAGTGGTGTGCGGTGGGGCTGGAGGTGGAGGTGGAGGCCGCGCGGAGGCGGGCGAGGATGGGGTGCGCGTAGAGGCTGGCGTGGACGGGGTGTGCATGGAGGCCGCGCGGAGGTGGATGGC